>NW_004444407.1:95949-100277 GCF_000243295.1 Trichechus manatus latirostris | reverse complement strand
TATCCTCTTGTAAATTCAAATTTCTTAAATTGGTATGGAAAACTCTTCAATATTTAGCCTACATTTTACTTTCTGGCTCTTTCTGCTCCAACTTTGTTAACATAGCGTAGTGAAACAAATGAAGGTTCTAACATCTTGGATTTGAATTGCAATTTCAGCACTTGCTGTGTAATTTGGGGTAAGTTAATTTACCTTTTGATAAGCAACAACTTACTGTACTATCTAATCCTTACTTATTAAAATGGAATTAATAATATATTACATTGGAACTGTAAGTATGAAATAATTTAGTATATGTAAGTTGTCTCATTTCTATTACTATTAAGATAATACAGAAAAGTAACTCAACAAACTTTCTGAAATAAAGTTCAACAAAATAATAATTATTATTTTTACTCTATTTATTTTCAATAGCAGAGCTCCATGGGAGCAATTTTAAAATCACTTTATGGTGGTACGTTTGGAACTTAGCTACTGACATTAGACTCTATTCCTGATCTATGAATTTAATTTAGGAGGTTAGAAAGATCATCAAGGTCCTTAAGCCCGTACTTTACTGACTTTTGAAAAACAATTAACTACATTCTTAATGATTCTTTAGCTTCCCCTTAAACATCTCCTAAAGGAAGTAATTCTTCACTTCTTACTATTAATATTCAGATATAAAGTAGCCTGATAGGTGCATTGAAAATATTAAAATATGCTACTTCACACCATAGCTTTTCATAACCCTGCCCAAACTTATCACTTTAAAAATTTTCCGAACAATCAGAATAATTAGGTAGAAACCAAGAACTTAGAGCAATATTATTTCAGTAATTTAAACAATTTTACTGAAGAGCAATTGGCTGAAATTAATGATTATAGCTACATATACAATTCTCTTTGTACTTGGAAAGGTGTCCAACATAAAAACCACTTAATAAACTGTTTCTTTAAAACATTTTTCAAGAGCATATGGAAAAAAGTTGAACAGTATAATTAATGTTTCAGTATGAAGGCCAGGACTTAGAGTGAGTAGTGTAATTTAGAAAGGCCCATCATCTGGTCAGGTTGTGTTACACCCAGTGGCATTACCTTAATGAAACCATGAGGTTCAACTCTCACCAAACAAAGCCTGGAAGCTTAAGTCAAATTCCCTACAATAATACACACAAACTACTGATAAAAAATAAAATACATAAACAAATAAACAAAAAAACAGAATCTCAATATGGTCATTTATACTTTGATTATGGGTAGGTTAGTTACAACTGCTTCCCAAGCATGCATTCTGGAAATTTCACATTTGTAAAGGCAAAGTTGCTTAATAGCTGGAATCAGATAAAAGAACACTGTTAAAATATTTAAACTGTTAATGGTAGTAATGACCCACCCTCCCCCCAAAAAATCCCATGAGTTGCAGAATAGAGCTGCTCTCCATAAGGTTTTCAATGGCTGTGATCTTTAGGAAGTAGATCACCAAGACTTTACTTCCAAGGAGCCTCTGGGTGAATTTCAAATTGCCAAACTTTCTGTTAGTAACTAAGAGCTTAACTATTTGCATCATCCAGGGATTCCTGATAGTAACAACATTTAGGTGTAATCTCCTTGTTCACAGCTCCATATTTGAGATATGTATGTGTCACATATTGAACAGGAGTTCATCTGGACAATACTGAACGGTTACTAACAAAATTTTACCTTTAATATGTAAGTACCTCAAGAACAGAGACTATATGTAAGTCATCTCTTTCTTCCTGACATTTAACCCACTAGTGACACAAAATAAGTACTCACAATATTTTTAATTCAATTCTTTCTATCTCCTATTATTCTTTTCTGTTTCCACAGACAGATTCTCTTCTCTGAATTTTTTTTTTTTTATTTAGCTTTATTAATGATAAAATTTGGCTACTTCTAGCTAGGGCAATACTAACTGCTATAACAATTTAAACCACCAAATCTCAATGGTTTAACATAATTAAAGATCATTTCTCACTCACAACAGTTTAATGTAGGTTTCAAAGTGATGATTCAAAGATCCAATCTATTTAGGTCTCCTTTTTCTCTGTCATCCTCAGCACATAACTACCAAGTTTTTTTCTGAAGTCACTGCCTTTTCAAAGAGCTCCAAAAAAAAAAAAAAAAAAAAAGAACTTGGACGATCCCACATAGGAGATCATAGGACAGGACTTAGAAGTGGTGTGCATCACTTCTGTCTCAGTTCCGTTGCCCAGAATCCAGTCACATGGCCATACCTACCTGGTTACAAAGAAGTTAGCTAAATTTACTGTGTGTACATAAAAGGGTGGGGCCCTGGTGGCAGCAGTGGTTAAACATTTGTCTGCTAACCTGTTAACCAAAAGGTCAGCAGTTCAAATCCACCAGCTGCTCCTTGGAAACTCCATGGGGCGGTACTACTCTGTCCTATAGGGTCGCTACGAGTTGAAATCAACTCGAAGGCAACGGGTTTGGTTTTCTTTTTTTCTTTTTCTGCACTAAAGGGCACCCAACCAATTTCTACACAATCTATAGTTAATTTCTCTCACCTTTCTTTCTGCATGTGTTGCGTTATTTTTCTTATGAGGGCTTTGGTAATCATCTGTCCTCACCTATATTCTTTAAGTTCTATAAATGATTTACTCTGGTTACTTTTATATGTCACCAGATTTCACGTTCTAGTAGTTCCCCAGCTAGTCACTTGGCTTGCTCCATAACATTTAAGGTTCCTCAGTGAAGATGTTCTAATTTCCTTAACTAAAATAATAACCATTATCTATCCATATCACTCCCTATGCCCTTATCCAATTTAATCACGTTTTTTCAATCATAGTATTCTGTATTAAATGAATTGTGTAATTCATTTATTTGCACAGTTCATTTTCTTTTATTGCCTGCACCCCTCACTATAATATCCACACTGTGAGCATAGAATGTGTTGGTCTTGTTGATTTGTGAAGATTTCCAAGTCCTAGAGTGTGTATGTGTGAGATCAATATATTTATCTATTCATTTATCTATTTATCTGTTTTCTATAGGCAGACTTTAATAACTGAAATAAATTGTGAAAAAAGAAGCTCTGTAGATATCGTTAAAATTTTGAAAATATTAACGATAAATGCTTTAAAAAAATAGCGTGATAAGATCCTTTCTGTATAGTGATGGTTCTTTAACTAAAATGTTTTCAAACTATAATTTTTAAGAAATTGTTGATTTTGTGGTGTGTAATAATACACCATAGAATCATGGAACTGAAAGAGTCCCTATGATATTACCAAGTCCTCTCCCATTCACTACAGCCTTTTTTTTTAAATTACTACTGGCAAATAGAAATGAAAATCATTATTCCAAGAAAATTCCATATGCAATTATTAGGAAACAGGTGAAGATGGTAATGATCCTGATTTCCAGAAAGTATATTTTAAAAATATTGTAATATTTAGCTCCACGTTATACTCCTAAGTCATAGGAATAGAAAATTGGCAAAAATATTTAAGAAATAGCTACATATCATCTTCTTTGCCTTACTGTAATACATACTTCAACATCTTTACAAAATTAGTTTTCTGATACCACATTGCTGAGTTGAATAAATCCTTTGGCAATCATTACCCCCTTAACAATTTTGGAAAAAATTTTGTGTGCTTTGGTATAGAGGAAAAAATAATTACTTAAAAATAGTGGAAAAGGAGATAGGGCCAAGGCGGTGGAGTAGTCAGACGTCTCCGGTGGTCCCACTTACAACAAAGACCCGAAAAAACAAATGAATCAATTATATATGACAATCTAGGAGCCCTGAACATCAAAGGCAAAGTTGAGGAATTGGACTGAGTGGCAGGGGAGGGTGAGACAGTTTGGAAGCAGCAAGGAGTTGCCAGACCTGACTTGGTCAGAGACTGAGCCCTTCAGGCCTGATCAGCTCCCGGTACTTGGTGAGGAAGGCAAGCAGTGGTGCTTGGAAGGCATTTTCCACTTCTAGAGAGAATCAGCAGCAGACAGTCTACTCAGCCATCCAGAACCAGTGAGAAGCAGCCCTCGATTGGCAAAAGATAAGTACTTGCTTCTGGCCTACCATGTGGATCAGAAACACCCCTATGAGGGAAAAACCTCTCTCACATTTACCTCCCTGCTCCCTGCTCTGCACTGGATCCGGGACCAGCTTAAGCAATTGCCAAGTCCCCTGGGCTGGAAGTAGGACCCGTCACGTGTCCTGAGCCATTCTTCTGGCCTTGGAGAGTGATCAAATTAACAAACAGGGGAAAAAATAATCTGCCAGCTCCCCTAAACCAGGAATTCAGAGTCGGCACAGGCATAAGGCATCCATGGACTTTGAGTGCCTTTCTCCC
>NW_004444407.1:91974-93521 GCF_000243295.1 Trichechus manatus latirostris | reverse complement strand
CAGTCACTGTGTCAGTCCATCTTGTTGAGGCTCTCCCTCTTTTCCACTGGCCTTTTACTTTACCAAGCATGATGTCCTTCTCTAGGGGCTGGTCCCTCCTGATAACATGTCCAAAGTATGTGAGACAAAGTCTCATCATTCTTGCTTCTAATAGCATTTTGGCTGCACTACTTCCAAAACAGATTTGTTCATTCTTCTGACAACACATGGTATATTCAATATTCTTCAACAACACCATAGTTCAGAGGAATCAGTTCTTTGTCAGTCTACCTTATTCATCATCCAGTTTTCATATACTTATGAGACAACTGAAAAAACTATGGCTTGGGTCAGGCATACCTTAGTCATTAAAGTGACATCTTTCTTTTTCACACTTTAAAGAGATCTTTTGCAGCAGATTTGCCCAAAGCAATACATCGTTTGATTTCTTGACTGCTACTTCCATTGGCATTGATTGTGGATCCAAGTAAAATGAAATCCTTTCACAACTTCAATCTGTTCTCCATTTATCATTATGTTGCTTATTGGTCCAGTTATAAGGATTTTTATTTTCTTTATGTTGAGGTGTAAGCCATTCGTAAGGCTGTGGTCTTTGACCTTCTTCAGTAAGTGCTTCTAGTCGTCTTCACTTTTAGCAAGCAAAGTTGTGTCATCTGCATATCTCAGGTTGTTAATGCGTCTTCCTCTAATCCTGATGCCCCATTCTTCTTCATGTAGCCCAGTTTCTCGGATTATTTGCTCATCATACAGATTAAATAAGTATGGGGAAAGGATACAACCCTGACACATACCTTTCTTAATTTTAAACCATGCAGTATCACTTTGTTCTTTTTGAACAACTGCCTCTTGGTGTATGTACAGGTTCCTCGTGAGCACACCTAAGTGTTCCTGAATTCTCATTCTTTACAGTGTTATCCATAATTGTTATGACACACACAATCGAATGCCTTTGCGTAGTCAATAAAACACAGATAAACATCTTTCTGGTATTCTTTGCTTTCCGCCAGGATCCATCTGACATCAGCAATGATATCCCTGGTTCCACATCTTCTTCTGAATCTGGCTTGAATTTCTGGAAGTTCCCTGTTGATGTACTGCTGCAACTGCTTTTGAATGATCTTCACCAAAATTTTACTTAAGTGTGATATTGTTCGATGATTTCTGCAATCTGTTGGATCACCTTTCTTTGGAATGGGTACAAATATGGATCTCTTTCAGTATGTTGGCCTGGTAGCTGTCTTCCAAATTTCTTGGCAAAGAGAAGTGAGAACTTCCAGCACTGCATCCATTTCTTGAAAAATTTCAATTAGCATTCCATCAATTCCTACAGTCTTGTTTTTGCCAGTGTCTTCAGTGCAGCTTGAACCTCTTCCTGCAGGACCAGTGGTTTTTGATCATATGCTACCCCCTGAAATGGCTGAACGTCGACCAATTTTTTTTGGTACAGTGACTCTGTGTATTCTTTCCATCTTTTTTTGATGCTTCCTGCATTGTTTATTATTTTCCCCGTAAAATCCTTCAATATTGCAACAAGAGGCTTGGATTTT
>NW_004444407.1:89058-91083 GCF_000243295.1 Trichechus manatus latirostris | reverse complement strand
GTTGTACTTCAGGATAAATCTTGAAATGTTCTTTTTGACAACAAAAGCAACACAATTCCTCTTCAAGTTGTCATTCCCGGCATAGTAGACTATATGACTGTCTGACTCAAAATGGGTAATACCAGTCCATTTCAGCTCACTAATGCCTGTGATTTTGATCTTTATGCATTCCATTTCATTTCTGACAACTTCCTATTTTCCTAGATTCATACTTAGTACATTCCACTTTCTGATTATTAATGGATGTTTGCCGCTGTTTCTTCTCATTTTGAGTAGTGCCACATCAGTAAATGAAGTTCCCGAAAGCTTGACTCCCTCCACATCAAGGTCGACTCTACTTTGAGGAGGCAGCCCTTCCCAGTCGTCTTTTGAGCGCCTTCCAATCTGAGGGGCTTATCTTCCAGCACTATATCAGACAATGTTCCGCTGCTATTTGTAAGGTTTTCACTGGCCAATATTTTCAGAAGTTCAGAAATAGATTACCAGATCCTACTTCCAAGTCTGTCTTATCCTGGGAGCTCAGCTGAAACCTGTCCACCAAGGACAACCCTGCTGGAGTACGAAATAACGGCAGCAAATCTTCCAGTATAACAGCAACACACAAGCCACCACAGTACAACAAACTGACAGACATGTGGTAGTTGTAAAACTATACAGTACTTAATAGAGAAAGTTATTGTGAGGATTGCATAAAATAACAAATGTCAAGTATGACTCTCCATATTTTCAACAAGTAACAAGAACATTCCTTTTCTTCCTTCACATTAGTAACAGTCATGAGAGATTCCAATCATGTAGCAAATGCTCTTTTTTTTTCCCTTCACTTCCTTCTCCTTCACTTAATATTACTTTTCTGTCTATATTTTTGAAATGCAGTATGCTATATTTTTAAAGGTGATACAAAAATACAAAATGGCATAAGAACTCTAAGAAGACATATTCTATTCTGTTCCAAAATTGCAAAGTCATTTGCAAATTAATATTTTTAAAAAATTATTTTCTATTTGAGATGGCCATTTTTACAATGCAAGTGAAGCTTTTCATAAGATCTATTTTTGAAGTCTATTAGTCTTGGGAGATAGAAATGAGATAAGGCTTTAATTTGCTTCCTATGATGCAGATTGAATTGGTTCATTTTTTTAGTTCATTATTGACACCTTTTGTTAAACAGAAGCATTATTTTAAATGCAAATTCCAAGATGTAAAAAAAAAAAAAAATGGTTGAATTTACACTGAAGTAATCCTGAAGAAATAATAATTATAGCCCTTTCCTTAAGATTTTAATTACTTTTCTGGATCTGGTACAGCGTTAACCTTTGCCAAGACTTTGAATTCTAAAAAAATAGTCTGAAAATATCTCCTTTTGAGATTAACAACCACATTTTCTTTTTGAATGCATGTGCAACTCACCTAATAGTTACAGCAGTTATGCCAAAGTGCAGTAATAAATTGTATCACACTGAAGATGACATAAAGGCTTAGCTGTGTCCCATTTGTACAAATAAAAGAGGTAGTAGGGAAAGAGAATGTAGTGTGCAGTTTGTCATCTGAATTTAGTACAAAAATTCGGAGGGAATATATTCCTATGATGCTTCTGTGTCAGAGTGTGCTAAGGAGTCAATATAAGACAATAGCTTGCTTGGAAATTTGAATGAAATGTTTACAGTCCCAGAAGAAGGCAGCTATGTATCACTGAGAAAATTACACGTACAAGATTCACCCAATGCTTATGGCACCTCTGTACCTAAAGTTAAAGAACAAATGAATGCATGAGTTGACTCCTCTTTCATTATTTTTGTGAATTTCTTATTTGACTCACATGTATTTATTGACTCTTAACATTGAACTAATCAACCATCATAGTACTATAAAACATAGGTTACTTTAAATAATATAGTTTGACCAATATATACTACAAATATTAGATATTATAGATGATATCGACACTGTAGAGAACATAGTTTGACCAATTTTGTTCAAGTTCAAAAAAGAGAATTTGACATACAGTCACAAATAATAATGATA
>NW_004444407.1:85281-87140 GCF_000243295.1 Trichechus manatus latirostris | reverse complement strand
AAGAGATAAAGAACTCAGCCAAGCATCAAATGGAATAAAAAACTGACAGAGAACATAGAATGAGGAGACATACATGGAGAGGCCACCTATCAGCTAATGCAGCACAGATCCACCATCTTGGACTCATCAGAGACCAGCAAATAATGGATATGAGAAAGCAGCTTCACGGAGCTTCCAGCAAGAGACAGAACAACCAGTAAACAGTGATATACACTTTCCCACCCCCAACCCTTCTTCACCTCCACTCGGCCTCTTCTACTTCCCACGGCCACAGTCTCTTGGCCAGGAAGCACTGGCTACTTGGATTCCACCCGCCCGCACTGGCCGACTCCCTGAGTGCCATTTGTTGGCTGCTGGTGTTACTTTTTTCCACTTTTTTTGATTTCTTCCTTACCTCTACCACCTCCCCCTCCTTTCACTCAAATACCTGGCTCTGTGCGCATCTTCGCATCTTCCTGAGGGTCTGTGGAGCTCCAATCGAGTGTGGAACTGCTTCCCGGTCCGTGCTGCCACACTGGTAGGATCCCGGGGCTTTTTGTTTGTTTGTTTGTTTGTTTGTTTGTTTGTTTGTTTGTTTTGAATTGCTTGTTGGTTTGCTTTTTCTTCTCTTGAGTTGGGAGTCCATTCTGGCCTGGCAGTGCTGTCCGGCTTGGGACCTACCTCCTCAGCTTGTGCAGACGCACAGAGGGATCCTTGAGAGAATTTCTTTTTTCATGGTTTTTTTATTAATTTTTTCTGTTTTTTGGGGGCTTTTCTTGTTCTTTTTTTTAAAATTAGTTTTCTTTTTCCCTGAATGTCTTTCTTCATTACTCAGTTTCTCATCTTTCTATACCTTCCTTCTCTTACTCTCCTCTGAATACCTGGTGCTGAATACCTCTAGCTCTCCTAGCACAACTTCCCCAGACATTGTAGCTGTACCCATGGGATCCCTGGGAGCTTTGCTTTTCTTTTTCTTTCTGATTTTTATTTATTCATTCTTTTCTTTTTTTTCTTCATCTCCCTTTTGTTTTTCTCCATTTCATAGCCTCTCATCTCTCCACTCCAACAAGTTCCCCTACCACTCTTTTCTGTTTGTTTGTATGTTTTTGGCTTCTATTCCTCTCTCCTCTCTCCCATACCCATCATAGCTCTACACTTCACAATCTCCCCCATCCATCCTGCCAACCTGCACCGTGCGCTTAACAACACACCACCAAGCAGCACGGGCACGGCCTACCAGAACCTGCCATGCACTGATTACCAACCCTCACTGGTGGCTGTAGTAAGTGCCACAAATAACCCATCCCAGAAACTCCTCTTCAGCTAGACCTGCCCTGATTAATAATATGTGATTTAACTGACCCCCCAAATTGGAGAGGAAAGCATAAAGTATCCTGCGCACAGATGAGCAAACAACAAAAAACACACAGCCCGCCTGATCAGACATAGTCAAATAAAAAAAGGGGTAAAACAAACAAATCTACAACCAATAAACGAGAAAAATAACTACTGAATGCCTTTAAAAGAGCAGACAATATCAAAACATTTACAAATACAGGACAGGATGGTTCCAGTAGGTGTCCAAAATAAAACACCAGATGACATTCCAGTGGAAGAAAAGGCACTAGAACTACCTGATAGGGAATTGAAATCTCTAATACTCAGTATTATCCAAGAGTTGAAGCAAAGAGCAGAGAAATATGAGGAACAAATAGACAAATTCATGGAAAAGGCAGCCAAATTCATAGAAAATACAGACAAAAAAATGGAAGAATCAGGAAAATAATACAGGAACAAAAGGTCAAACTAAATTCACAACTAGAAATTATACAAAAACAACAATTAGAAATCCAAAAGATAAACAATAAGACTTAAGAAAT
>NW_004444407.1:68678-69709 GCF_000243295.1 Trichechus manatus latirostris | reverse complement strand
TCATAGGGCAACATGTGTACTGTTTAATGAGAAACTATTTTGTTCTGTAAACCTTCATCTAAAGTGAGAATAGTAGCACAACTGGAAGAACGTAATCAATGTCACTGAACTGTGCATGTAGAGATTTTTGAAATGGTGTATCTTTGGCTACATATATTTTCACCAAAAAAAAAAAAAAGGTCAAGAAGGGAGAGGGTTGACATGTCATGGAGTAGTTAACCAATGTCATAAAGCAATATGTGTACTGACTGTTTAATGAGAAACTATTTGTTATGTAAACCTTCACCTTAAGTACAATAAAAAAAAATAAAAAAGAAATTCTGAGAAACATAATTATACTGACCAACAGAACCGACTAATAGGTAATGTCTCTTTTTAACAACTCAAAATTAGTACTGATCAGTTGACTTAAAAGGACTGATTTTTAACTACAAAAAAGAGTTTAAGGCTAAACATCTTTTCACTTTTAAGGTAAAAAAAAAGGCACAATTGTACAGAAGTCAATATACAAAATCCAAAGCCAGTTATCGACTAACTTGACTAAATTATCACTTTTTTAGGACATCAAACTGAAAACTGGGGAGGATCAAGTTAGGGGAGGCCTTGAACATCAGGCTAATTTAGACATTTACGACAACAATGAAAAGAGAGAGGAAAGTCAGAAATCAACACTGATTCAATACTTCACATGTGGCAAAAACTTCCTTTTTCACTTATTTAAACCTCAGTAGAAAAATATGGAACTGGTCTTGCTATCCTATTTCACAACTAAGAAATCAGAGGCAAAGGAAAGTTAAGCAACTTATTCAGAGATACACAACTAATTCAGAGGTTCTCAGGCTGCAGAAAATTCCACTGCAGCTTGCTTGGCTGGCCTCATCATTTCCAGTTCCATTGCTTGGCCAGCCTCACAATCTGCATCAGAATTGTAGTCCTTTCGCTAGGCCTGCCCAGTGAAAATCCTGGTGCCTGCATGGTATGATTAAGAATCTTGCTGATGTAACTTGTATGAACTCCCTATTTGTAAATCC
>NW_004444407.1:60179-67380 GCF_000243295.1 Trichechus manatus latirostris | reverse complement strand
AGAGGCTCCAATCCCCGTTAAGCTGAGACCAGTGCACCTAGTGCAAAGAGACAGGACACTGGAAGACAGAGTGCCCTAAATTCCTACCCAGAGGTAAGAAAGAACCTGGGACTACCCAGTGCCTCATGATGCCAATGGAGAAAGATTCAGATTGAGGAGGACCGGAGGCGAGTCACCTGCCTGAACCTCTGGTTATAGTGAAGGTGGGAGGGTAACCTGTACGGTTTCTAATGGATATGGGAGTAACCCAGTGTGTCCTGACCCAGAAAAAGACAGCCCCAACAAAACAAATTGTGTCAGTTGTGGAGTCTTAGGTAAAAGGGAAAATTCTCCCTTCCTCCAGACTTTAACCTGCTCCATACAAGGGAAGTCATGAATGCATTCTTTTCTCTACATGCCTGACTGCCCCATCCTCTTGATGGGAAAGGGTCTGTTGTGCAAACTGCAAGCTAAAATATCTTTTAATAAAGGGACCATGCAGATGCAATTACACCAGAAGATGGATCGTGACTGCAGATGGCCCTTACCTCTGAGTCACCAACCAATTACAGCGTGGAAAGACACTATCCAGGGTCTGTAGGGCTATTCATCAAGGACGCCCGTGTATGGGTCAACAGGGTCCAGGATGCACCAAAAATGTTCCCCCGGGGCAGTCGAGCTCCTACCAGGCATAGTTCCCCCCTCTCCCGACTTAAGCAATACCCCATCTGGGCAGAGGCCCAATGGTACTGGATAAAACAGATACCTAAAACATAGACTGCTCAGATCATGTTAGTCACAGTTCAACACCCTGGTCCTGCCGGTGAAGAAGAAAAATGAAGAATACCAGTTTGTTCAGGATCTAAGAGCCGTCAACCAGGTAACAGTCATGATCCACTCTGTAGTTCCCAACCTGTATACCCTGCTGTCGACCTTGTCACCCTCCAGGTTCACTGTGCTAGACCTGAAGGATGCCTTTTTTTGCACCCGAGTGGAGGAGAAAAGTCAGGAGATCTTTGCCTTCTAGTGGGAGGACCCAGGAACAGGACAGAAGCAGCAGCTGTGCTGGTAAGTCCTCCCACAGGGCTTTAAAAACAGTCCTACTCTGTATGGGTCAGCTTTGGCCCAAGAACTGAGACAACTGACCCTGACTGATGGTATCCTCCTTCAATAAGTAGATGACCTACTCATCACCAGTCACTGTGAGTACGACTCTGTTCAGAACACCACAGAAGTTTGAACTTCCAAGGAAACACAGAGTATCAGGTCTCAGAAGAAAAAGCTCTGGTCAACCAAAAGGAGATGATTTAGCTGGGTTTTAAAATCAGACAGGGAGAGCAAGAACTCCTCCCAGCCCAAAAAGATGTTATGTGTAGATTGGTGACCTCTACCAACCAGAGACAGCTCCAAGGCTTTTCGGGAATGGCTGTTTTTTGCTGCATCCAGATCCGAAATTTCTAACTTATTGCTAAGCTTTTGTACCAAGTCTTAGAGGGAAAAGACACAGACCCCTTAGAATGGACTGGGACAGAGCAACAGGATTTTGATACCATTAAAACAAAGTTGATAGAGGCCCTGGCCTTAGGACTCCCTGATACAAATAAACCTTTTGATCTGTTTGTACATGAGTCCACTGGAGTGGCAGATGGGGTGCTTACTCAGATTCTTGGGACTTGGAAGTAACCAGTGGCATATTTCTCAAAGCAGTTAGACCCAGTCACCAGAGGATGGCTGGCATGCCTTCAGGCAGTAGCAGCAACAGTATTTATCATCAAAGAGGCCAAGAAACTCACCCTTGGCCAACCTCTTTGGATGACCATGCCCCACTCAGTTCTGACCATCTTAGAGCAGAGAGGGTCACACTGGATCTCCCTGGGGCAAATGGCCCAGTACCTAGTGATGCTGTTAGATAACCCAGCCATCACCCTATGAGAAACCCCCAGTTTAAACCCAGCCACACTACTGTCCACCTTGCTAAAGCAAGAAAAGGAACATGATTGCCTAGAGACCATTGACCTGGTGTATGCCAGTCAGCCTGACTTCACTGACTAGCCACTCCAAAACCCAGACCTTGAAGTGTTCACTGATGGAAGCAGTTACATGGAACAAGGAGAAAGGACAGCTAGATATGCTGTGGTCACTTTGGAGGAGGTTCTAGAGGCTAACGTGCTTCCCCCAGGTACCTCTGCCCAGAAGGCTGAGCTCATTGCCGTGCTGCAGGCCCTTAAAATTGCCAAATGTAAGTGAGCAACTATTTATACTGATTCCAAGTACATATTTAGGGTACTGCATACACACAGGGCAATCTGGAAGGAAAGAGGGCTCCTAACAGCAGGAGGTAAAGACATTAAATATTCTCGAGAGATCTTACAACTTTTACAAGCTGTTCTCCTACCCACCCAAGTAGCAGTAGTACACTGCAGAGGGCATCAGAAAGGTGGCACCACGGTGGCCAAGGGTAATCACAAAGCAGATGCAGCAGCAAAGAAACCTGCAATCCAACAGAAAGCTATTGTAGTAACCCCACTAATTCTCCATTTGGAGTTACCACCACCTGACCTCTATTTGGACTATTCCCAACAAGAAGAAGACATTGACAAAACCTGGGGGGCACTCTAAACAACAATGCATGACTGTACACCCCCCCATCAAAAGATTTTCATGCCATCAAAACTCATGCACCCTATCCTACAGAGAATACCCCAGTCCACCCAATATGGATGCAATGGACTATATTACTGGGTTAAGAAATATTTAATTGGACCAAAAGTCCATGCCACTATTTCAGCAGTGGTAAAGAGCTGCCCCACCTGTGTGAAAAATAATCCCTAAAACACCGCTGAAACACCCCCAGGGGTGCAGCAAACCAGGGCAATGCCTAGAGACGACTGGCAGGTAGATTTCACTGAGATGCCTTGAGCTCCTGGGAATTACAAATATCTGTTTGTCTTTATCGACACCTTCGCTAACTGGGTTGAAGCTTTTCCTTGCAGGACTAAAAAGGCCACCGAGGTTGTGAAATACTTCTGGAATGAAATCATTCTTCGATTTGGGCTTCCTGTCTGCATTTGCAGTGACAGCATGCCCCATTTTGTGGCCTTGGTGGTGCAATCAGTGGCAACTGCCTTAGACATTAATTGGAATTTACATACAGCCTGGAGACCCCAGTCCAGAGATGTGGTAAAGTAGAGCAAGCTAACCAGACTCTAAAGAGACACCTAGCAAAGCTGTGCCAAGAGACCAAGTTTGTATGGACAAAGGCACTGCCTATGGCCCTCTTGAAATTTCGGTCTGCCCCTAGAGGCAAACTAAAACTTAGCCCATTTGAGCTATTATATGGGCGCCCTTTATTAGAGAACCCCAACATGACCAACATAGCTTGCCTTAATTATGACCAACCTCCCCACCTCCACCAGGTTGGAGATGTTCAAGTTAGTAAATACTTTTGGTCTCTTTGGGCAACTCTGTCTTCTTTTCAGAGATATGCTCACCTGAGGAGCCTGCCTGAACCAGAGGTGCCCCGCCATCTGTTCCAGCCTGGTTATTGGGTCCTTCTCAAGGCATGGGAAGCCAATACCCTTCAGCAGAAGTGGACTGGCCCCTTTCAAGTCCTTTTGGTTACCATGATGGCTGTTAAACTCAACGGACTCTAAGCTTGGATCCACCATATGCAAGTAAAGAAAATCACCCGCCCCGGACACTGAGGGACGAACTCGCCAGAAGTATGAGAAATGGACTAGTAAACCAGTAGAGGACCTTAAGTACTTGTTTTACCGACACCCTCCTGCATAGGTGAGATCCCCCAAAGACTCTTAACACTGCTAATAACCTTACTGTCAGTGTTCTGTTTCGTATTCGTGTATAGTCTACTCGAACAGGCTAGATTGCTTGGACCTTTGAGTTAGCAAAATCAACCATGAACAGGGTACTGTGGTTACTCCTGGGAGTCACTATATGTGTAAGTCCTGGATAAGATTTCAACGTTCTTAATAGGTTGCCCCGGGCAGTTGTAAACCATACTGCATGGCCTAAAACTTGCTGGATTTGTTCAAACTCCCCTTGGTATGTAGGGCAAGGATTACCCATAACCCTGTACCTCTCTATCTAACCTACTGGCTAAAAGAACAGGGGGCACAATTAATAAATACAAAACCCTAGACAGAGTCCAATACACCAGTGTGAGGTCTAACTAGCCCTCATAGCTTGGTGCATACAGTGGAATCCTACCTATAATGCCTCAACAATGGGACAGTGGCCATGATGCAATACTATCTGGGTCTATGCTAACCAAATGTGGGCTAAATTCAATACCAACATCTCATTTAAATGGGACAGCACTAACATGGTTATGTCAGAAAAACTAGGGTATAATGTAACTGATCAAAGCATTATAAAAACTGTCTTCCTATTTCTCCCTACAGTCTACTCATTAAGACACCAAGAACTTTATTGGTTATGTCGGCATTCAGCCTATAAGACATGGCCAGTTAATCATACTGGCACATGTACGCTGGGCTGGATATGGGCAGGAAGCATACATTTATTCCCCCACCAGCAGCATCCATAGGTTTAAAGAGAACCTATAGATATTACTAAGAGTGCTTGGGAAATGGCACAGAGGGTGCTACTCCCAGTGCTTGGAGTTGGGAAGAATTATGACATTCATACCCTATACCAGTTCATTAAGAATGTATTTCTGTCGCTTGAGACAGTAGCCAGTACCACCAAAAGCTTGACCCAGACTTTGCAGTCTGAAGTAAACAACACTGAAACCATGGTCCCACAAAACCATGTTGCCCTAGATCTAATGTTAGCTTCTTATGGAGGCATTTGTATATATACAACAATGCTAGCTGTTGCTCTGTAGTCAATTCATCTAGACAGATTGAACATGACCAAGAAAAGCTGAGTTCAGTAGTCAGGCAACTACAATAAGGTCATGTGACCTCCAAACAATTAATGATGCCCTCAGATCCTGATTTTAGCTGGCTGACATCATGGTTACCCAACCTAGGATGGTTAAAATCATTGGTTACTTTTACAGTCTTAATAATGGTCATAGGTATACGCTCCTGCTGTTGCGTACAATGCATCTCTGTTTGCATGTCCTAGTTAAAAAGGCCATCTGTTCAAGCTTAGGTCCCATACTTCCCCCTCCTGGAGAACATGCCAAACAATTCCGAGCTGAGGCTAGAGTTCAGAATGGACACTGGTCCTGAATGACCAATATCCAAAAAAAGAAAATAAGGAAATAATACAGAGGTCCCCAGGCTGCAGAAAATTCAGCTGCAGCTTGCTTGGCTGGCCTCATCATTTCAAGTTCCATTGCTTGGCTGGCCTTGCAATCTGCATCAGAATTGCAGTTCCTTTGCTTGGCCTGCCCCGTGAAAATCCCGGCACTTGCGTGGTCTGATTAAGAATATTGCTGAGACTTCTGGGTGACATGGCGCTACAGACAGAAGCACCATGCCATCCCTTCACAGCAAAGATCCAAAAAAATAAGTCAAACAGAGACACACGTCAATCCTGAAACCATAAGCATCAAATGAAGAGATAAAGAACTCAGTCAACCCTTGAATGGAATAAGAAACTGACAGAGAACAGAGAGCGAGGAGAGATATATGCAGATGTCCCCTATCCACTAATGCAGCACAAATCCACCATCTTGGACTCCTATTGGAGATTGGTGAACAGGGGGTACAAGAAAGCAGCTTCACGGAGCTTCCAGCAGGAGACAGAACAACCAGTAACCTGCAATATATGCTTTCCCATCCCCCAACCTCCTTCACCCCCACTTGGCCTCCTCTGCTTCCTGCGGCCACAGTCTCTTGGGAGAAAGCACCAGCTTCACCCCTTAGCTCCTTGGATTCCGCCCACCTGCACTGGCCAGCTCTCTGAGTGCCATTTTTTGCCTGCTGGTGTTGCTTTTTTCCACTTCTCTAGATTTCCTCCTTACCTCTCACCACCTGCCCATCATATCTCTCAAATATCTGGCTCTGTGTGCCATCTTTGCTTCTTCCTGAAAAGCTGCAAAACACCTCTTGACTGTGAAACTGCTTCCCGGCCTGTGCCGCCATGCTGGTGGGAACCCCAGGGCTTTTTTTGTTTATTTGTTCTGATTTGTTCTGTTTTGATTTGTTTCTTTGTATTCTTTTTCTTTACTCGGCTTGGGAGCCCCTTCTAGCAAGGCAATACTACGTGGGTTGGGAGCTGCTCCCTTACTCTGTGCACACAAGCAGTGGCATCCCTGGGAGCATTTCTTCCTTTCTTTCTTTTATTTTTTTTTGGTTCTTTGTTTTGTTTTATTCTCTCTGTTTTTACCTTTTTGTCTTTGCTCATTTTTCAATTAATTCTCAGTATATAATTACCTTCTCTTCCTGTCTCCAGAATACCTGGCACTGTGTGACACCTCTAGTCCTTCTAGCCAGGCTGTACTTCATGGTCTGGGAGCAACTTCCCCAGTCGTCACAGCTACACTGGTGGGAGCCCTGGGGGTTCTTTTTTTTCTAATTTTTATTATTCATTTTGTTTCCTTTACCCTTTTTCTTTTTTTTTTGTTTTGTTTTTCTCCATTTCTCAGTCTCTCATCTCTCCACTCCAACAGCAACCTCCCTTAGCAATCTTCTTTGTTTGTGTGTATGTTTTCCCCTCCTGTTCCTCTCCCCTCTCTCTCCTCTTTCCTGTATCCATCTTAGCTCCACACATCACAATCTCTCCCCTCCTTCCTGACTACCTTCACCATGCACTGAACATCATAACCCCAAGCAGCACAGGTATGGCCTACCGGAACCTGCCCTGCACTGATTCCCAGCCCATGCTGCTGGTCCTAGTACATGCCACAAACAACCCATGCCAGCAACTCCCCTTCAGATGCACCTGCTCTACTGAACCATACCTGAGCAACTGACCCTGCCCACTGGAGAAGGAGGAGAAAAGTATCGGGCCTACAGATGAGCAAACAACAAAGAATGCACAGCTGACATGCTCAATCATTACAAAATAAAACAAAAAAGCAGGATGAAACAAACAACTCTATAATCAATAAATGAGGAAAATAACTACTGAATGTCTGAAAAGAGCAGAAAATATCAAAACATATACAAAAACAGGACAGGATGGTTACAGTAGGTGTCCAATATAAAACAACAGATGACTTTCAAGTAGAAGAAAAGACACTAGAACTACCTGATAGGGAATTCAAATCTCTAATATTCAGAAGTAT
>NW_004444407.1:58203-59222 GCF_000243295.1 Trichechus manatus latirostris | reverse complement strand
TATCCAAAACCAAAAGAAATACAACAGGGAATCAGAGCAGTTACTCTGTAAATGACAACAACATGAAAATGATAAAAGAGGGAATAAACAGTGTAGGTATAGAACCTTCTAACGGAGAGGAAGGCAAGGCAATACCAAGTAATAATAGACTGGTTCAAACTTAGGAAGATAAGGGTAAATTTCAAGGTAGCCACAAAGTTAACAAATCTATTCATAAAAATAATGAAGAAGAACATAAAGTCTCAATAAAAACAAAACCTACAAAAAAAAAAAAAAGAAATAAAAATAAAAAACAAAAGGAATACAGCACAGGAGAGTAAGGAACAAAGAAAACATCAACACCACAAAAAAAAGCACAACAAAATGACAACAATAAAGTCACATCTATCAATAATTACACAGAATGTAAATGGCCTAAACGTACCCATAAAGAGATGGAGAGTGACAGAATGGATAAAAAAACAGGATCCATCAATATGATGTCTACAAGAGACATAGCTTAGAAACAAAGACATAAATTTATTAAAAATCAAAGGATGGAAAAAAATATATCAAGCAAACAGCTACCAAAAAAGATCAGGAGAGGCAATACTAATCTCAGATAAAATAGACTTTAAAACAAAATCCACCATAAAAGACAAAGAAGGACAATATAATGATTAATGGGATGAACCATCAAGAAGACATAACCATAATAAATATCTATGCACCCAATGACAGGGCTCCAAAGTACTCTTAAAGCACTGTAAAGAGAAATTGACAGCTCCACCATAATAGAAGGAGACTTCAACACACCACTCTCGGTAAAGGACAGAACTTCTAGAAAGAAACTCAACAATGATACAGAAGACCTAAGGGGGCACAACCAGCCAACTTGACCTCATAGACATATATAGAATTCTCCAACCAACAGCTGCAAAGTACACATTCTTTTCCAATACACATGGAATGTTCTCCAGAATAGACCACATCTTAGTCCACAGAACAATCCTCAACAAGATCCAAAACGTTGAGATAAT
>NW_004444407.1:49279-51169 GCF_000243295.1 Trichechus manatus latirostris | reverse complement strand
CCAAGATGGAACCCGTCACAAAGACTGTTGGGTTTGCTTGTGGAGACTTATTTTGGGATGTCGCACATGTGCTGTCCTTCCAGGTGCCTGTTAGATTCCTGCCGGGGGTCTCAATTCTAGTTTGTCATCAGTGGAAGGTCATCCGTTGGTCACTCTGCAGCATTGTGCGCATGCCTAGAATACTGGATCAAACTGGTTTGCCTATAAAACATCTTACAAGGAAGTATAATACAGTACTGGGTGGGTTGTCTGTTTTTACCTCATGTTCCAGGATGTGGGTTAATCTTCAGCTATATCAGTTATACTTGGTTAATCTTTTAGTTTTATAACTTGGGCTTTCATTTCACCCGTTGGGTCTTGCCATTTTCTACCTGTCTCACAATGATTACAGTAAGCACTGGAGACCTGCTTCTAACTGCTAGGTAAATTCATCAGGCCCTTGTTCAGTATGACTGGAATATCTATAAAAAATATACAGGAGTAGAAAACAGTGTCATCCAATAGAGTTAAAGCTATATTCGTATTTATCAAAAATATCCCCTATATTTAATGGACATGATTTTAAAATATGTGGATTAGTCTAGTATTTTTATAGCTTCTAGTAAAATTCAATTCGACTTAAAAATTCATTGCACATTTAATATGTTTCAAGCACTGTAGTAGGCACTTTGGATTCTTTATCTATAAACATCAAAAGAAAACTTTACAGAGATTTATTATTCCCTTTGTACAGAAGAAGAGACTTGACCAAGACCACAAACTTAATGGGTTCTAGAGGGGATATTTAAAATCTGTGAGATTTTAGTTCTAAAGCCAGTACCCTTTCGATTACACCATCCAAAGAGGAAACAAAAGATATTTTAATTTTTAGAATGACAGTAATTCTCATAATTTGGAATGACAGAAAGCAATTGTGTCTTGAATAATCAAGACAACTAGCCTTGTGCTGAAGATGTGAGAGAAAACCTGAAGACTTCAGAGCCAGACAGCACTAGTTCTAATCACTGGTTATATGATCTCTCTATACCACTGCTTTCTTATTTGTGAAAAAGAGATGATGATACTTATCTTAGATGGGTATGACAAGGACTAAAGAGTATAATTAAGGGTTGTATGGTACGGGAATATACTGACTAAAAAAGTAAAGCTCAGAGAAGTTA
Organism: Trichechus manatus latirostris; assembly: GCF_000243295.1. Classification (NCBI taxonomy): domain Eukaryota; kingdom Metazoa; phylum Chordata; class Mammalia; order Sirenia; family Trichechidae; genus Trichechus; species Trichechus manatus. Next base: position 50,009 of record NW_004444407.1, on the reverse strand, counting down.
AATAACTCAGTTAGTGTCGCCTGAGTCAGTAGCGGAGCTGCCTTCAAACCCACAGCTTCCAGATGCCTTTAAATTAAGAAGCCAGAGAGACTAATAATAGATGATAAAACTTGCATACAATATAGACATTAGATATTACTCAATAGCATAAGCATGACAACATTTTAAAAAAGATACAAAATAGTAAAAAATACAATGTCTCCAGAATACTTAATAACAGTATGTAATACCTGATACCATTTATACTCAGTGTGTGCTATCATATATCTAATAGAGATATCATAGCAAAAGAAGAAGAAAAGAATTCTAGAAAGACAAACAAAAATGTTAACAGTGGAATTACAGTTGATTTTTATTTTTTTCATTTTTTTCTTATCCGTATTTTGTATCCATATATTTTCCATAATGAAGACATATTACCTGGATTTTTATACAAGGAAGATGATGTGAAATAAACTACATTCTGAGTCTCAATTTCATTTTTCTAAATATGCTTTTTCATTATGATCTGCTCATTTTATCTCAAAAACGGAAATGTTCTTAAACTTCTAATTTGCATTGTGAGTTTAATTTTGTTTTAATCTCCTTATGGTCGTCACTTACTAAAAAAATAAATTCTAAGTCAATGCCTAGGAATAGCTTCTGCCATGCTGCAAGGGGGACTTAGCTATGAGCCCAGAACTTAGTTATGAGATGTTGCCTTGTAATATTCATAGTATTAATTCTCAAA
>NW_004444407.1:44198-48423 GCF_000243295.1 Trichechus manatus latirostris | reverse complement strand
ATAGATAGATGAATGATGGTAATATTATATAGATAGATGATAGATTGATGTATAAATAGATACATGACAGATAGATGATTGACAGAGTGTACAGCCTGTAGACTCTCTTATTTGAGAGAGTATTTTACTTAATCACCGGCATGTCAGAGAAAAGATTATACTCACAACTTGGCTAGAGTCTGGGGCAAGATTTACTCATAGAAGCAAGTAAGACTCTATATTTACATATGCATTATTGTTTGAGTATAAATAGATAGTTGTTCAAGTACATTTTCTTCACTTTGGTAATAAAGTAATCCTGCTTTCTAAGTTCAATTTGCATGCTAAGTGGTGTTTTGTGCAAATCAGACCTCGTTCCCAAAATTACTTGTCCTCTCTGCTGTACCACCAGCCCCCAGTTTAGGAAAAGAAGTCTCTCAGGGGGATGGAAGCTGCAGAACAGTGTCTTAGGGATTCAGGCTTACAACAGTTTCCCCAGATGTCAAGCACAGAAATATGCCACAGGGGCCAACAAGGTCATTCCGTGCACCATTATCAGGATGGCGAGGCACAGATTGTGAGCAGATAACTTAATGCTTCTCTGATTCAATCAGCCATTCTTCTTGCCTTCCAAGTGCTTAGTATTTGGTCATTGCTGAGCTCTATAAAGTTCTTTGAATACACACAAACTATTAAGATATACTATTTCCTTTATTAAATTGAAAGATTGAGATCATTCAAAATTCTACTCATAAATGTCTGCCAGCTAGGGACATATTTAACTTGATATATAACTTAAATGGGCCCAGGCACCATCAGATATGAGATTGAGGCCTCAAGTTATCTTATGCGAGAAGAGAAATTCCCCCTTTTCAGCAGGTGAGGTATTAAATGTAAAAATATTTATTTTCAATTATGGCACTTAAGCTCCTGATTGAACCCTTTCTATTGCTGCCTAGGAGGCATGTTAACCTTACCTGTAGTATAAATCAATCGATTATATTCCCTTTTGATGAAGCCATTTATTTCATGATTCTCAGGGTATATGAGCAAGACATTCACATTAAAAGCTCAGAAATTCAAAGAGTAGACATTAAAAAATAAGGCAACATGAAAATTTTTATTTAAAAGATAAAATGTGCACAATGACTAGGCTAGAAACTGTAAAAATGAGGTGCACAAGACCTAACAATTTAAATAAGCATTTATAAATAAAATTCAACTATAACTTGCCTACAGTACATATTTAGGAGTGTCAGATCTAGAAATTTAGCTCAAATGAGAAAAATGGCTACTTTTAAAATTTTATATTGCAAGATTAATTATGCCTACATATCTAAAAATGTTAAATATACTCCTGATATTGGTAAAAAAATTGAAATACGGAGTGAGTTGAACTGGAAAAATGTTAGCAAAATATTCCCTTCCTCATTATCCAATTATTTGAGGGCTCCTAATGCATTATAAAAGTTTCAGGATCATCTATTCCCCCAAAACTCAGATTTCTATCTTTGGTGGCGTCTTTTTATGTAATTAAAATTCAGTGCTTTGATTATAAAACAACTGAAATAACTAGCATGTTATTCAGCAATGCATTTAGCAAGTATTTTCTAAGCACTGTTTATTTGAAAGTTTCTATGAAGAAAACAAAGATGAAAATGACATACAATGTGCTTCAGAAGTTTATAATCTAATTTTACATTAAAAATGAACAATTATGAACAAAAAATCCACCGTGCACCTGTCAGTTTGTTGTATTGTGGGGGCTTGCATGTTGCTGTGATGCTGCAAGCTATGCCATTGGTATTTCAAACACCAGAAGGGTCACCCATGGTGGACAGGTTGCAGCAGAGCTTCCAGACTAAGACAGACTAGGAAGAAGGACCTGGCAATCAAATTCTGAAAAAATTGGCCAGTGAAAACCTTATGATTAGCAACAGAACATTGCCTGATATCGTGCCAGAAGATGAGCCCCTCAGATTGGAAGGCACTCAAAATACACAGTGGCTGCAACAATGGGCTCCAACACAGCAACAATTGTAAGGATGGTGCAGGGCTGGGCAGTGTTTCATTCTATTTACATAGCATTTCTATAAATTGGAACTGACTCGATGGTACCTAACAACAACAACATGACCAAAAATGAATGAATATGTATATGCAAGTTTAATGGTTAAGTGTCATGACAGTGATATCCATGAGTGCTATTCAATACCAAGCACTAAACATGGTTGCTTTTCTTAACACTGAGCTTCAGTAAATAATTGCCTTAGCTCAAAACTCAGACAGTTTACAAAGAAATGATCAATATACGAGTATAATTATGAAAGAGAGGAAAACAACTCATTTTGCATACCACAATGCTTAACATTACAAGAGTCCATACTGCCAGGAAGTAAAAATGCCCAAGAGACCTGAAGTATGTTCATCATTTAAGTTGGAGTATATGGACATATGGCAATCAAATTTCCTGATCAAAATGTTTGGAGGCACTTTCATGCCAAAAATATTCTTTTGAGTGTCATCTATTTAGACACTCATATACTTCCAAAGCATGTTGGCCAAGGAAACATATTTGCATTTATGTCCTGCCAAGCCTCACTCATTAGCTAAAAATTCTCATTTTGCAGTTTTTACAAAAGTACTTTGGCTTAGCAGTACCATGTTTCAAAGTTAAGATTTTTATGATTCGGTTTGTTTCTTTTTAACTTTCAATGTTACTCAAGTACTGCAGCTTAATTTTTAAACAACACCTTTATCCTTTGGCTTCGCTAAACCCTTGATCACAAATGCTAATAAATTTTAAAAGATATTCCTGGGGAATGTTCTCTGGCATTGCTCACCCTCTGCTCATAGGCAATGAAGTAATCAAAAAAGTCAGAAGAAAGAAGTAGTGCAAGGATATAAAACAAAGACAACTGAATAATCCACCTACAGGCAAACCATAATAGAACTTGAATGTTTTTGAAAACATGTGCCCAGTTTTTGAAGTGATGCTTAAGAAAATAAATTTAAGTTCTTCAGTTTTTCCTTTTTTTTTCTGGGATATTACACACTTCTAAGCAGTATGGAGCTAGAGCTTCTCACTCTCTCTTTATCTAGATATATATCTATACACATATGTATACATACATACATATACATAGTTTTTTTTTCTTTTTGCTATAGATATATGTATGTGTGTATGTGTGTTTAAAAGTGAATATAAAACTGGGATTTGACAAGGATAACAATTCCTTGAAATTCCAAGTTGTAATACTTCTGTTACTTTTCAAATAGACATTATTAGAAAAAAACACTCCATATTTGTTTTCCATTACTGTGTAACAAATTGAAACAGACATGTTGTTGTGGTTAGATGCGGTGGAGTCAGTTCAGACTCATAGCAACCCTATGTACAACAGAAAGAAAAACTGACCAATCCTGTGCAATCCTTTGATAGTTGTTATGTTTGAGCCTACTGTTGCAGCCACTGTGTCAGTCCATCTCAAGGGTCTTCCTCTTTTTCGATGACCGTCTACTTTACCAAGCACGATGTTGTTCTCCACAGACTGGTCCCTCCTCATAACATGTCCAAAGTATGTGAGACGAAGACTTGCCATCCTCACTTCCAAGGAGGACTCTGGCTGTATTTCTTCCAACAGACTTGTTCGTTCTTCTAACAGTCAATGGTATATTCGGTATCCTTCTCCAACACCATAATTCAAAGGCATCAATTCTTTTTCAGTCTTCCTTATTCATTGTCCAGCTTTCACATGCGTATGAGGCAATTGAAAATATCATGGCTTGGGTCAGGCACACCTTGGTCCTCAAAGTGACATATTTGCTTTTTAACATTTTGAAAGAGGTCTTTTGCAGCAGATTTTCCCAGGGCAATACGTCATTTGATTTCCTGACTGCTGCTTCCATGGGCGTTGATTGTGGATCTGGGTAAAATGAAACCCTTGACATCAATCTTTTCTCCATTTATCATGATGTTGCTTATTGGTCCAGTTGTGAGGATTTTTGTGTTCTTTATGTTGAGGCGTAATCCATTCTGAAGGCTGTGGTCTTTGACTTTCATCAGTAAGTGCTTCAAGTCCTCTTCACTTTCAGCAAGCAAGGTGGTGTCACGTGCATAACACAGGTTGTCAATAAGTCTTCCACCAGTCCTGATGCCACATTCTTCTTTGTATAGTCCAGCTTCTTGGATTATTTGCTCAGCATACAGATTGAATAAGTATGGTACAAAGGATGCGACCCTGAC
>NW_004444407.1:42744-43876 GCF_000243295.1 Trichechus manatus latirostris | reverse complement strand
ATGTACTCCTGTAACCACTTTTGAATGATCTTCAGCAAAATTTTACTTCAGTGTGATACTAACGATATTGTTTGATAATTACTGCATTTTGTTGGATAACCTTTCTTTGTACTGGGCACAAATATGGATCTCTTCCAGTCAGTTGGTCAGGTAGCTGTCTTTCAAATTTCTTGGCATAGACTAGTGAAATTCTCCAGTGCTGCATCCATTTGTTGAAACATCTCAGTTGATATTCCATCAGTTCTTGGAGCCTTGTTTTTTGCCAATGCCTTTAGTGCAGCTTGGACTTCTTCCTTAAATACCATCAGTTCTTGATCATATGTTACCTCCTGAAATGGCTGAACATCAACAGATTATAAATAGACACAGAGACTTAAAAGCATGTATTTATAAACTCGTATTTTCTGTAGGCCATAAGTCTGGGCGTGAAGTATCTGGGTGCTCTCTTTAGGGTGTCACAAGGTTGAAGTCAGGTGGTGGTCTAGCTGCTTTCTCATCTGGAGCCCAGGGTGCCCTCTCAAGCTCACTGGTTGTTGGCAGAATTTAATTCCTTGTGCTTGTAGGTCTGAGGTCTCTGATTTTTTGACAGATGCCAACCAAGGCCTATTTTCAGTCCAAGAGGTGGTCACCCACTATTCCCTGCCACTTGGCCCTCTCTAAAACATGACAGCTTGCTCCTTTAAGGCCAGCAGGAGAATCTCACTTCAAATCTTTCCAACCACTTCTAAGGGCTCACATGATTATATCAGGCCAATTGAAGATAATCTGCCTTTTGATTAGCTCAAAGTCAACTGATGTGAACCTACATTACATCTGTAAAATCCCTTCTGCCATATGATTTAACGTAATCACGTGAGTGATTTCGTATCATATTAACAAGTCCTGTACACACTCAAGAAGAGGATATTACATGGGGCATGTATACCAGTGGACAGGAATCTTCGTGATCATCTTAGCTTTCTGCCTTTCAGAGATGGCAAAAAACAAGTATAATAAAATGATTCCTCCAGAATGCAGATATGAAAATATATGAGTTGAAGACAATTTTAGGCAAAAACATAGCAAATCTTCTGTGACCATGAAAATAGATCAGTCCTCATGTGATTTTTTTCCCTTATGTGAATTTAGAATT
>NW_004444407.1:41082-42245 GCF_000243295.1 Trichechus manatus latirostris | reverse complement strand
ATCTTATCCTCTGACTCTGTTTTCTTAGGCAATAGAGATAAATCTGAATTACTGTGTTTGATTTGTGATTAACAAAATATGTCTCCTGCAAATGTATGTGTTTGAGAACATGCCTTTTAATTTACCTTAACTCTATCTTGAATCTCAACGTTGTCATCTGGGAGCCACTCTTTTAATTACTTCTGCATATAGATAGCATAGAACATCAGTATCTAGATTCAGGAATAATTAGCCTCTGATTGCCAGTGTCCATATAGCATAGCTGTCAGATAATCACTGTGTCTGAAATTATAACTTTTTGTTGTCATTGAATGGCCCAAATGACATGTTTTATTTTCCCTTTCATAAGATTGTGCTTGGGAATATTACACAATGGTTGTACCATACCATGTTTAAAAAACCCAGGGAAAGTAACTACAATTATTAAGGTTTACAACTTGATATATCCTTTAATTCAAAAAGTTTTCATAGAATTATCAGCAGCTGAAAAGGGTTATAAGGTGTAACAGACTAAAGGAAAAAAAGATGAAGGCAATATCAAGGAGTTTAGAGCAAGAATCAAACTTCCATCAGGTATTATCAAAAAAGGTGGCTGAAACCAACTTAATATGAAAGATGGAAGTTTCTATAGAGTTATACTTGCAGTTCAAGAGGATCAATGAGGTGGTAAATGCCACATAGCCCCTGAGAGTTAATTCTCTAAATATGTGGAATAAAAGTAATGTTTGTGAAGCGTCTGGAACACTTTAACAAAACATGCTGTTTGAGAGCCAAAATTGGGATCTGACTCAGTTCATGTTCTTTATGGATTATGCTGTGTGTTTACGGTCCTTAAAATTAAGAAAAAACTGTTACGTGACTATTCTAGAATATTGCAATCACATCAGAAGCATAAACTTTGATGTGTCATTCATTTTGAGACCAGGAATGAAATATAATAGGAACATGGCTGGAACCAAGTTACATGGAAGGATGCGGGGACAAAGTCCATTACATATTGCAGATTCTATCTATTAAATTAAATTTAATCTTAAATTCAAATTTATACCAATCCAAACTTTACGAGACAGAATTTTCTTCACTGTATATAATATACTGATGTGTGTAATATCAATATTATAACCGTGAAAATAAAAATGGTGGCACAGTGGTTAAATCAACTG
>NW_004444407.1:38319-40591 GCF_000243295.1 Trichechus manatus latirostris | reverse complement strand
TACTACACAATGTTATTCGTCTTCCTCCTCATCAAAGGGCTTGAATTTTTATTCCTCCAGGTTTCAGTTTACATGTCACCTTTGGGATCTTTTGCTGACCAACAAAATAGTTTCCTTGGGTTATTTTCTCTAGTCACAGCCTGTACTTTTCCTTCAAAGGCCATATTAGAGAGCTCATGTTTGATTCAAAGTAGAATGAGAATGGTTTTAAGCAAAGGATAAAGATGGACCTCAATTTCCAAATGAGGAAACAGAATTCCAGGGAATAAAATGATGTACTAAAAGTTGCAGCTAGTAAGTAGCAAAGTTGGGACTTAAATTCTGGTTTACAGACTAAAAACTATTGTCTTCTAGCATACCATGAATTTTCAATAAACTCCTTAGAGCAGCGGTTCTTAACTGGAGTTGATTTTGACCCCCAGGAGATATTTGGTCATATCTGGAAACACTTTTGATTGTTATGATGCAACAGGGGGGCGGTACTAATGGTATTGATTGAGTAGAGGCCAGAAACACTGCTAAACGTCCAACAATACACAGGACAAACCCCTACGGCAAAAAATGATCTAGCCCAAAATGTCAACATTGTCACTGTTAAGAAACTCAGCCTTGATGTATTAAAAAAAAAACAAACAAAACTATTAATGATATCAGTATGTATTTTTGACCTACAAATGGTATCGAGATAACACCAAAGTTCTTTCTAATACGTTCCAAACACTAATCTACTCCTATCATTCGATGTGAATTACCATCACCAAAACAAATTACAAAGGTAAACAGAATTCTCTGAAATTGAATTTATATTTTCATTTTGCAAATGCATATTGAGTATCTACTATGTGTCAAAAGCTATGAAACGCATACATATATTCTTCTGACACTTTTTCAAAGGATTGTTCTGAGCTTCTCTGGCATCCTGTGAGTTATATAACCTACATTCACATATGAGATTTTTATGGGAAGACATATGTTAAGTCTAAAATCAATCTCTAATTTTTCCAGACCCAAAAACCAAACCAAATCTACTGCCATCCAGTCTATTCTGACTCATAGTGACCTATAGGACAGAGTAGAACTGCCCCATAGGGTTTCCAAGTCTGTAAATCTTTATGGAAGCAGACTGCCACATCTTTCTCCAGAGGAGCAGTGGCTAGTGAGTTCAAAATGCCGACATTTTTGCTTAGCAGATGAGTGCTTTGACCACTATGCAACCAGGGCTCATTTTTATCCCAGACAGAAACTTAAAATGAAATTGTCAGCCTTCGTATCCATGAAAGTATATAGTGAGAAATGTATTTTACAAGCATTCATCCGTTATAGATTATCATGTACAAATCATACTCATTTCAAGCCTATGAAGTGACCCCAAAACAAGTCTTTCATCTATTGTTTATGACTATAAATAAGTGACCTCATCCTGTAAGAAATGGATTAAATGGTTTGACCAGAACAAGGAGAAGTTTGGTTGGTGTAGGATATCTGTGCTGACTTTTGAAAGATGCAGTAACTCACGTGCAAGCAAATAGTCCTGCTTGCAGACTACTCAGAGATGCCAAGAGCTAACCCTGAGAGCTCCATCTGAACAGAGTGGCTCTGCCCTTGGGGAAGGACTCAGAACTGTAGGAGTCAGGGAGCAGAAGGGCTGTCACCACCAGATCCTCCCCTGCTCCATTCACTAGCAAACACAATCCTCTGTCTTTAGCAAGGAAAGACTGCCTTACATATCTGCCTTTACACACCCTCACTAATTAATTATAGGTTTCCTTTACAGCCTCTCAAATTCAGTCATCAGAAAGATGAGGAAATCAGCTAAAAGGGTTATTTAAAATAATGTCACACTTAAAAAAATGTATGTTTAATGAACACAAATGTTCCTCTTACAGAATTAAGTCAAATCACTTTGTACATGTATTCATTGCTATAGAAACCTATTACTGAACTTCAATCTATTTTTTTTACTATAGCAATGATCACTTCATGATATTCTTTTGCTTATTCATTTGTTTATTTGTTGTCTATTGTCTTGACTCTAGTCCTAATAATACCTTGAATAAAAGCAAAGATTTTGTTCACCATGTTCACAGCTGTATGCCTTGGACCTGGAAGAGTACACAAGAATCTGCTACACAGAAGTACTCAATACATGTCTGTTAAATAGATAGATAAAATGGACAATGACATACATGTGATTTTATCACCAAAATATATATATCAGGAAATGTATGAAATCTATCATACAGTGATTGCACTGTTTATTGCAATATGCAGC
>NW_004444407.1:0-16136 GCF_000243295.1 Trichechus manatus latirostris | reverse complement strand
GGATGTTGTGATCCCTGGAGCACTCACCCTCCTTCCTGTACTTTAGCTCCTTAGATCTGGGTCATGTTCTGTTCACCTTGCTTCACTCAGGGTATATCTACACAGCTTCCCTGTCTCTTATTGGGAATTCTATGAAGCTGCCTTCCTGTGCTTCTCACCCAGGGTTGCTACTGGCTTTGTCTCAAGATGGCCACACATGCCATGGGAATCAGCAGGTCACCTCCACTCCATATCACTCCTGGTTTGCTGCATTCATACAATTTCTTCCTTCAGTAAGGGTTTGGTTCAATTATTTATCCTTCCTTTTGATTTTTGGTTTCTCAGGTCTTTGCTGTAGAGGCATGTCATGGTGTGTCTGACAAAACCACCATCTGGGCTCCTCAAAGAAAACAAAAGAATTCCTCAGTAGCTAAGGTGAGGTGGCAGTAAACCAGAAATGGACCAATAATTCATACAATGCAAATCCCATTTTTGGAAGGTAAATTTCCCCCATGACGTTCCTTGAAATAGAAAGTAAAGAAGGAAGGAAGGATGGAAGAAAGGAAGAAAAGCCTAACATAGTTGCTATGCTAGGAAAATTTGGATTTCAAGTATCTATTTGATTGTCCCCATATGTACCTCTCTGCTTAGTAAGTTACCTGTGACAATTATTTGTTTAGAACAAATAGATGTTTTATATAGATAGATAGATTGTGTGCACAAAAATTGACATAGCAGTGCTTAGGAAAATACTTTGTGGAGGAAGACACAGTTGGCAAACAAATGAAGGAGGCATGTGTAAAAATACAGTATACAGATTATATATATAAATATATATGTATGTGTGTGTATGTATGCTGCAGTCTGAAACTGATCAAACATGAAATCAAGATGCATTGATAATTACTGGTGATTGGAATGTAAAAGTTGGAAACAAAGAAGAAGGATCACTTTTTGGAAAATATAGTCTTAGTGAAAGAAAGAATGCCAGGGATTGTATGTTAGAATTTTGCAAGACCAACGACAGATTCATTGGAAATATCTTTTTTCAACAACATAAATGACAACTATACAAGTGGATCTTTCCAGATGGAATACACTGGAATCAAATTGACTAAATATAGGGAAAGAGATAAGCGAGAAGCTCAATATCATCAGTCAGAACGAAGCCAGCAGTCACCTGTAGAACAGATTATCAATGGCTCATATGCACATTTAAGTTGAAGCTGAAAAAAGTAAAACAAGTTCAGAAGAGCTAAAGTACAACCTTGAGTACATTCTACTGGAATATAGAGACCAACTCAAGAATTGATATGACACATTGAACACTAATGACAGAAGACCAAATGAGTTGTGGGATGAAATCAAGGACATCATACATGAAGAAAGCAAAAGGTCATTAAAAAGACAGGAAAGAAAGAAAAGACCAACATGGATGTCAGAAAAGACTCTGAAACTTGCCCTTGAACATAGAGTAGCTAAAGTGAACAGAAAAAATGATGAAGTAAAAAAGCTGAACACAAAATTTCAACGGGTGGCTTGAGAAGACAAAGTACAGTATTATAATGAAACGTTCCAAGCCCTCGAGTTAGAAAACCAAAAGGGAAGACAACGTTCAGCATTTCTCAAGCTGAATGAACTTAATAAAAAATTCAAGCCTCAAGTTGCAATTTTGAAGGATTCTATTTGCAAAAATTGAATGACACAGGAAGCATCAAAATAATATGGAAATACACACTGCACCAATAGAATTGATCAACATTCAACCATTTCAGGAGGTAGCAAATGATCAAGAATTGATGGTACTAAAGGATGAAGTCCAAGTCATACAGAAGGCATTGGCAAAAACAAGGCTTCAGGAATTGACAGAAAACCAACTGAGAGGTTCCAACAAATGGAAGCAATGCTGGAAGTGCTCACTTATCTATGCCAAGACATTTGGAAGACAGCTACCTGGTCAACTGACTGGAAGAGATCCATATTTGTGCCCATTCCAAAGAAAGGTAATCCAACAGAATGTGAAAATCATCAGACCTATCAATATTACATGCAAGCAAAATTTTGCTGAAGATAATTCAAAAGTGGTCACAGCAGTACTTTGATAGGGAACTGCCAGAAATTTAAGCTGGATTCAGAAGAGGATGTGGAAGGAGAAATATCATTGCTGATGTCAGATGGATCTTGGATGAAAGCAGGGAATATCTGCTGCAAAATTCAATCTTCTTATAAGGAGTAGTGCTTAAATGTTTTACCATATTTATACAATGTTTAAACTTGGTATCTGATGTAAATTATTACATTTTTCTCCACAACCACACTGACATTTATTTAGCATTGGCTTCAGCTTTTTAAACTTACATAATCATATATGCTAACAACACACAAAGCTATAAAACCTCTTGTACAAATTTCAAAGTAGGATACCTTAAACATAAATATTATTTTTAGACGCATACTACCATTGCAAAAATGGTCAAGAGAAGGACTACTGGGAATTTGCTTTCGTGTATTTTGAGAATCTCAAGATGTATTTTTAGAAACTATAAAAAGTTTGGGAAAAATCATTGCCAGACATAAATAGAAGAAAAAAGGACAAATTACTACTTTGAAAAGATGATAGTCACTTATATACAAGTTCAAAACTGGTACCTAAGTATATTCTAACTTCAAATGTGTTAGAAATTATTTCATCCTGGCCTGTAACATAAGTGTGTGCATTTTCTAGCATTTGCCCATATGTTAGTACAGTGGTTTTGTGTGCTTTTACACATGTTCACCAAATCTAAGCCTAATACATCAGAGAGCATAACACTTGTAAATGAAATTACATTAAATATAGAACAAGGTACAATTAGGCTACACGTATTCAAAGTCCTCCAACTCTGGCACTGCACTTGGCTCTACCAAAAAATGCAAATGAAAGACAAAATAATGTATAATTTTAAAAAGTGTTCATATGCTGCTTACATAAACCAGTATCTTCCATAAAAATAAGTTGAGGCTAAAACGTCTTATGAATGAAATGGTTGGAGTATATATATGGGGCTATCTTTTTGATACTATACATGAATCATGGTACAAAACGTACTTAGTATGTCTCTCCAATTATAAGGATTATTATATTTCACTGTTCTGGAAGGGTGTCCAGAGGCAATTTCAATATACAAAGTAAAAACGCAAGAAAAACATAGTTAATTGATACTAGGTGCGAAAGTAATCAATGCAAGCTCTATCTTTTTATGGTCAGATCCCTAATCTTAGGACTCTAGTAAAAATTTGTGACTTGTTAACATATATGATTATATACAGGTAAAAACTGATGCCAGTGTTAAGTCAATGTCATTACAATAAAACATTGCTTTTACATTGCCAGCGAGTCTCGACCGAGATTTCTTTTTCTGGATTCAATCCTTTGACACCCTTATTGAGTCTTACAGCTCTAAAAATATTGAGGCCTATTACTGTTGCAGAACAAGATGGTTTTAGCTGATCTTTCATTTCTAAGCTCAAAATAAAATTTTCCACTGTAGAAACTGTTAATAGAATGTTCAAGAAGGCACTGCTTCACGCTTCACTTTCCATTGAAGGTACTCTATAATCTATTTTTCTTTTAAGTCATATGGAGGCTTCTGCTAACACACCTGAACTGTCACATAATTTCTCTTTTTAAGAAACTGAGACAACTATACTGAGTCAAAATGGACCAACGCTCATAGAAAATAAAAAAAAAAAAAATTCCCCACTGACAGAAATTTTGAATATTCCAGAATTATTCCACAAAACTTTCCCATACTTTCCAAAGAACAAGAATAGCATATTTGATGATGGGGAGTATCATCATCTTGAAACAAATTACTAATTGTTTTCTGTACGTTCATTAGGCATTAATTGACCAGATGATTGATGCATTCAAAGTCTAGTTAAGTATGTTTTTCTGAAACCCTCGAGTTTCTTGCTTCATACTAATTGGCATAGTTGCTGTCTCCAAAGGATTGATTTCACCTGAGATGTTTTATCACTTGAAATGCTAAAATGAAGAGTGGCACACATCACTCAGGTCATCAGTGTTACTGCCCACATATTAAACTGATCTGAATGTGGGAAAGTGACATCCCTCACCCCATTTTATTTGGATCAGTAACTAGTTTATACGTCATTTACTTCAAATTAGCTCTTTTCTTTCTTCCATTAGTTCTGCAATAGCAGATGGTATCATGTAAGTGTGACTATTTTCTACTGGCACACTGCACATTCCATTATGATGACCAGATGTGTCTTTTGGGCTTCAGTTTTCATAGGTCTGCATGTTATTACTTTTTATTTCATTTCTCCCTGTGTTCTGACTAGGTTAAGAGGTCAAACTAAAGAATTAGCAGAAGAATTGTCTCTAACTATTCTGTCATGGGAAAAAACGACCTTTATTTTTCACATAAATTTAAAAACACACTTTGTAGGAGTAAATATCTGAATAGCTGAGATTTTTGTTGATCTGTTTATGTATGCCTGGAAAAGTTTTCCATGTTTTATTTTATCATCATTTTCCCATACACCAGGGAAGTTATCCACAGATCTAAAAAAAAAGAAAGACACTTTTTTTTTCCCCTACTTGGGCAGAAAAAGATGTCAATTTGAAAATGAAAAAGAAAAGACCCATATTTGCAAAATAATTTTAAAAATTCAGGTAAGATTTTTATCTACATCTGTATGTACATATACATAATATGGAAGAAAAATGAAAAAAGGCTTACGCTTAGATGTTACTTAGCTCTATGCTCAAGCCTTTCCATGAATAAATTTTAAAAAGATAAGATGTATAGTTTGCAGGAAAAATCGGCCTTGTCTTTTCAATTAGTTACCTACATTGAAAAAAGGTGGTGGTGGTGGTAATGGTAATTAAAAAGGATTTTTGAGACATAAAAATCAGGTACTATAGGTGGTCCAGGGTTAGAAACTAGCTTAGACAAATCATTCAAGCTTTTGTTGTTTTTGTTTGTTTTCTGTAAATGGGAGCAAAGAAATCTACTGGTAGTTGGAGAAGAATGTAAGGTCAAATGAAAGTCTTTGTAAAGTGAGAGAAATAATAAATGGTTCATATGCTCATAGAAATGACCCAGTGGAAAGGAAAAGTGGAGGATTTAAGTGAAAGAAGGAAAACTGCTTGAGAAATGTCCTTGAACAGGCAAGATGGATCTGGTATACAAATGGAGGGTTTGATCTTAGATAGCAGAATGGAGAGATCATTGACTTCATAGCTACAGGAAAGAAGATGAAGATATGAGCTCTATGAAAGAGATTAACAGATATGATAGCACAAATGTACATCATTTCTCTTTATTTTTTTCAATAAAGGAGAAGTGCAGTTGTCAACTGGAAGCTAGATGAGGAAGGAAATGCTGGATGATGAAAGACAGAGAAGTAGTTTTTTGGGATAATGGCAGAGTAAATGCACAAGAAAATGTAGAATTACTGGACGGCATCAAGGGCTAAGGGAGCTCTGGTGATACAGTGGTTAAAGCTCTCCTCTATTAATCAAAAGGTCGGCAGTTTGAACTTACCATCTTCTTCCATAAAGATTTAAGGCCTTGGAAACCCTATGAGGAAGTTCTACTCTGTCCTATAGGGTCACTATGAGTTAGAATTGTCTTGACAGCAGTGGGTTTGGTTTTTTGTTTTGTTTTGTTTTTACCAAGGGCTGAATTGACGTTAATAACACTGAAGTTAGAATTATACTTGTTTTCATGGTTGGCTACTTTTCAATAATTACACTAAAAAAATGTATGATGGATTATGATTCAGGTAATGAAGACTTTATATAAAATAAGCAGACCCATGCTCAAAAAGGCGGTTTTGCCTTACTCAAAGGAGTGGTAGGTGGAAGCACACGTACAAGTTTTAATTAAAATATTTAAATATACGTACATTATATTTAAGATTTCTTGTTTTACCTAAAATTTTCAGTGAATGATCATATACTGAGAATTATCTTGAATAATAAGCTTCAGGAAAACTTCAAGTCGTAATTTTAAAATCCAAGCTATAAGGAATTTATGAATAGTCAGGCAAGAAATATCTTCTATTTATACAATGAACAGATAATTAGAAGCTGTATTTTAAAATATTATATAGATTTGTGTTACAGATTGAATTGTGTCCCCAAAATATTTATTGTAAATCCTAATCCCTGTAGTGGTTATAATCCCATTTGGGGATGAGTTTTCTTTGTTATGCAAATGTGGCAGTATTAGTGTAGTGTGTGTCTTAAATTAATCCCTTTTGAGAGATAAAAGAGCAGACTAAGCCAGCAGAGAAGCAAGCAGAGATGGGGTGAGAGAGATGCCATCCGTGCCACATGAAGATCACCAAGGAACCAAGGAAAAGAAGCTGAAAAGAGACAGGGACCTTCCTCCGGAGCAGACGGAGAGAGAATGCCTTCCCCTAGAGCTGGCACCCTGAATTTGTATTTCTAGCCTCCTAAACAGTGAGAAAATAAATTTCCATTTGTTAAAGCCACCCACTTGTGGTATTTCTGTTATAGCAGCACTAGATAAAAGACAATTAGTATAAGTATAAGTATAAGAGACATGTTGGGAAAACTACTACAAAACTTTAGCCAGAGAACTAAACTAAAAATTAATAAAGTCAAATGACATAAAATGTTCCTCAATATGAAAACTAAGCGTTACTAAGTGTTAACTTTATTTCCTTAAAATTGTTTTCATGAAAGCATATCAAAATTCTGAATTGTGTTTTTTAAACTGAAACTAAAAACCAAACTCGTTGGCATCAAGTGGATTCTGACTTACAGTGACCCGATAGGATAGAGTACAACTGCCTCATAAGGTTTTCAAGGAGTGGGCTGGTGAATTCGAACTGCTGACCTTTTGGTTAGCTGCTGTACGCTTAATCAGTGCGCCACCAGGGCTTCAAAGGAAGTATTTATAAACTTTAAATGAAATAATTAAGAAACAAGAATATACACACAAACCAAAATAGTTTGAAGCGTAAGCATTATACTGGAAATTGTAATAATCAAATACTAAAATAAATTACAGAACTATAAAAATTATGAATATATATTATATATTGATGTTAAATGCCATAGAGTCGGTTCCAACTCATGGTGACCCTGTGTACAACAGAATGAAACAGTGCCCAGTCCTGCGCCGTCCTCACAATCGTTGTTATGCTTGAGCCCATTGTTGCAATCACTGTGTCAACCCATCTCATTGAGGGTCTTCTTTTTTGCTGACCCTCTACTTTACCAAGCATGATGTCCTTCTCCAGGGACTGATCCCTCCTGATAACATGTCCAAAGTATGTGAGACATAGTCTTGCCATCCTTGCTTCTAAGGAGCATTCTAGCTGTGCTTCTTCCAAGACAGATTTGTTCGTTCTTTTGGCAGTCCGCGGTAGATTCAGCATTCTTTGCAAACACAATTCAAAGGCATCAATTCTTCTTCAGTCTTCCTTATTCATTGCCCAGCTTTTGCATGCATATGAGACGACTGAAAACACCATGGCTTGGGTCAGGCAAACCTTAGTCCTTAAAGTGACATTTTTGCTTTTTAATATATTATGTAATATATTTTCCAATATATTATATAGATATATCTCAGTTACAAAAATGTATACATAAATGTAGCAGAATAAATATTCCAGAAACAGAACCTAAACTTAAAAAGCAACTTTATCAGCCATCAGGGAAATACAAATCAAAACCACAATGAGATATCACCTCACACCCACTAGATGGCTATAACAAAAAATACAGATAACAAGTATTGGCAAGGATGCCGAGAAATTGGCACCTCATACATTGCTGGTGGAAACGTAGAATAGTGCAGCCATATCATTCTAGGAAGACCTCTATTCTGAGTTTTATGTTGCCTAAAGTATCTGAGATGTGAATAACTGGTCGTTTGCCATGGAAAGAGTTCTGTGACCTAGGAGAAGTAGAGGCACAGGGGAAGGGGCACAGGTATAGGTTTGAAGGGTGGCACTTCCTCGAAAGATTAAACGTAGAGTTACCATAGAAACTTACAATTCCACTCCTAGGTAAGAGAAATGGAAACATATTTCCACACAAAAACTTGGACAGAAATGTTCAGGACTGCTCATAGCAGAATTATTCATCATAGTCAAAAGGTGCAAAGACCCAAAGGTCTGTTAACTGATTAATGGATAAATAAATGTGGTACTATAAAATACTATTCAACAATAAAAAGGGATGAAGTACTGATATATGCTATGACTTGGATGAATCTTGAAAACATTATGTCAAGTGAAAGAATTCAGTTACAAAAAACCATATACTGGATGGTTCTATTTTTATAAAATGGACAGAACAGGAAAATCTATAAAGACAGAAACGAGATTAAGTGGTTGCCAAGGACTGGGGGAGAGGGAGTAGGTTACAGGAAATGGTGAGTGACTGCTGAAGGGTACAGGGTTTCTCTCTGGGATAGTGAAAATGTTTTAAGTTGATTGTGGTGTTGGTTGCACATCATTGAATATGCTAAAAACCATTAGATTGTGCATGTTAATAGGGTGAATTTTATGTGAATTTGATCTCAATAAAGCTGCTATAAAAACATAACTTTAATATTTGAAGAATAAAACACTAATCAAAAAGCGAAAATAAATTTTTATACATAGAAACCTGGGTAATTTATTTTATTGCTTAAAAAAAATTATTTTGAATTTGTTTCCATTCACAAATACAGATAAAGGAAGTAAAATGTATGTGATCTTTAAATAATGAAATACTTTCTCAATTAACAATTGTGGAGAAAATCACAAGGAAATTTATCAAGACACTTGACCATATGCATTTTGTAAACACCTTCTCCAAAGCATTATGCTAACATATGTCAAGAACCCCATAACCCTTCATATCATATTGTCCCAGTAATTTGACTTCTAGTAATAAATTCTAATAAAGTAATATGAATTATAAACAAAAAATGTGCAAAATTATTTTCATAATATCAATATTTGTGATGATAAAATGCTGAAAAAATAAGCTATCCATAAGTTATTTAAGTAAATCATGGCATATTAATTTTTAACGGAGAAAAATATAGAATTGATACTTAAACAGTTTTTTTTATTGTTTGTTGTTATTGTTGAGAATATACTTACAGTTAAGTTTTCAGGACATGGGAAAATACTGACATTTTAATGATAAGTGAACAAATACACAAGTGTATATAAACTATGCATTTCAGTATATTGAAAAGATAGAAAATGACTAAGAGGACATTTGAGAAAATAGTAACAGAAGTTAGCTTTGATTAATAGGACTTAGCTCAATTTCTTTTCCTGCTTTCTTCTACTTTTTATATTGTTTCCCAGACTTTACAGTAAACATACTAAAATAAAAAAACACTAAAATGATATTCATAATACAATGTAAATTAGAATTGTTTTAACTACTATCATGCAAGTTAACAGTATGCACATAAGATTCAAATGTAAATTTGATTGGAAAATGTTTATTTATACGTCAGTATATAAAAGAAAATAAAAAAGGAGGAAGATGGTCAAGGGGTTTCATTGACAGGTTTAAAAGTCTTTTCCATAAATCTTTTCAATTTTATCTCATTCTTTAAAGCTTTTCAATTAAGTATATTTAGCTCCATATTTTTACCTTAGTTAATTTTATTTAGAAAAAGTGATTTAAGTGCTTGGTTCACGGTAGGAAGGGAAACAAAGATAGATGAATGATTAATTTTTCCTGTATATCTTTCTAGAAAGACCTCTACTCTGAGTTTTATGTTGCCTAAAGTATCTAAGATGTGACTAACTGGTTGTTTGCCATGGAAAGAGTTCTGTGACCTAGGAGGAGTAGAAGCACAGGGGAAGGGGCACAGGTATAGGTTTGAAGGGTGGCAATGGCAAAGGGATTGAGAAGATACTTTATGCCAGAGTAAGTAAGTCACACCAAGCTCAAATGGTTCATCAAAGGGAGATGGGTGAGCATCCCAGACAGAACTCATCTACTTCACAGTTTTGCCCTGAGTTAATTCACCTGACATATACTTGTTACTTAAAGATTATGATTAAAACTCCTGAGAAATCATTACAGTGACTGGGAGCTTAAAATATTTAGAATATTGCTTATGAGAAAAAATAATATGGGACAAAAAATTGGTATAGATAAAACCTGACATTGCAATTTTAATTAAGCAGGCACAACATAGCTTTAGATTTCCTTAAAGTTTTCCCAGGGCTCCTTGGGACAATGTAAAAGACAACAGAGGTCTCCATTCAGTGTGATTTCAACAGCCGTAATTTTAAGCCATCACTAAATTAAATGATTAGCCATGTGAGCAGAGACTGGAAAATAGACAAATTATCTCAGGGTATTTGTATGCATTTTTATGTATATTAAAGCCTACTGTCATTGTGTATATAGATGAAGTTTGAATAGATATTGTTGTGTGCTGTCAAGTCGATTCCAACTCATAGTGACCCTATGTGGCAGAACTGTCCATAGAACTGTCCCATAGGGTTCTCTAGGCTGTAATCTTTACAGGAGAAGATTGCCAGGTCTTTCTCCCAGGGAGTTACTGAGTGAGTTCAAACCCCCAACCTTTCTGTTAGCAGTCAAGCACTTAACCATTGTGCTGTCAGGGCTCCCTTGGAATAGGTAGGAGCAATAATTATGATTTTTACATAGTTTAGAACAACACTGTATGAATGTCAAAACAAGAAGACAGTTTAATAACATCAAAATTAATAAAAAGAACATTGTGATTTTGAGAGAATATAATATCTCAGAAAGGAAGGCAGAATAAGGGGACATGTATTCCCATCCATAAGGAGTCCTCAAACATCGAATTATATTACTTCCTACCAGGATAATAAAGACATAAAACAAAGAAACAATGTCTGGCCTATGTGATTTACAATCAAATGTTAACAAATGCTCAAAAGCCAAAAAATTTTTCAGATAAAATATGAGCACACTATAATGCCATATGGCAAATGAACTTTCCTTCACAGATGGCTCATAGAAACTTACTGAAGATGGTTTAGAGATTTACGGCACACACGTAAATTAGGCTCTTTAAAACCTGGCAACAAAAGAGTGGAGTTTAAGCAATCAGATGAACAAAATAAGTGTAGAAAAATAGGCTACCATGAAGGACATGAGAGTAGATGTGAATCATGAGATATCAAAATAATAATTTAAAAACATCGTTTCATTCTAAAATAATGGCAACTAATATTATTAAGAATTAAGGTTGAGAATACTGAGGGCATTGTAATAGATAAGAGCAAATGAAGAAAAATGAGAGAATGATTAGTTCAGATTATTAAATTTATAAATTGCTACCACATGGTATAATCACTAAGAAAGGTTTAAGGGTGATACAAATCTATTTTAATAACATTGGATATATTGCATCAAATATTTGGTGAAAGTTTTATTGTCTCAGCAACGGTTCCCTTTTCAATTAATTAATTGCCTTGAGAAATGAAAAAAAAAATGTTTTATTTAAAGTGATAATTCCATATAAAAGTCCTAATGAAGATCACAGGTAATATCACAGTCATTAATGAGGTAATTAGGCTCACAGGCAGCTTATTTCAGGTCCTCCTTTAAAAAGTACATCTATTGATTTTTTTTTTTAAATGCATTTAAAATGGCACGGTACATTCTATCTGCTTCACTTTTTGTACTGTCATTTTAAAATCATTTTTATTATGTATTCAGACATTCTGATTTAACAGTTGTCTGGCTAAGAAATCCTCCAAAATATCATACGCATTATTGTTGTTGCAGTTGCTGCACTGAGAAAAACTGAAATCAACTGCTTAGGCAGTTAATATACAGAAAACCAGATATTTAAGGACTCTAAACTTTGCAAAAATTGTCGATATATATGATATTTTAAGGGTAATATTTTATTGGTTCAAAATGGATGAATCCATTTAATGAAAAGAATATGTACTCATAAGAAATTAAAAGAAGAAGTGCATTAAAGGAAGAGTAAGAGTCACTTTCTTGACCAGCCTCACTCCCCCACCTAATCATTTCTGCTTCCCAGAGGTAACAATTGTGTTTGTGTGTGTGCGTGTGTGTGTACACATACATAAACACATACTTGCTTTGAGTACAAATATATACAGACATATATGTATAGATAAAAACATACAGATTTCTATGCACATACATAGATGCATGAAAATGTATATGTGTATAGTATATTTAAAAACAAAAAATCACATATATATGTATGTGTGTATATATGTATATAAATAGAGTAACTGTTTTAAACTGATGTATTTTTTACACTCTACGGTTATACCATAGTTAATTTAGCCATTTTAATAGATAGGGTGTTACATAGACTTAGTTCTGCACTATTATAAATAGTGTTGCAATAAATTTTTATAAATATCTTTGGATGCTTGTCTGACTCTATCTGGTTAAAAGAGAATTTCTTGGTCAAATGTTATGCATTTATAGAAATTTTCTAGATACTACGAAATTGTCTTCCAAAATGACTGTACCAGTTTACTGCCCTACCAACTACATTAGAATGCTCATTTTTTCACACCCTTACAATTCTCTGTTCTTGCACTGTCCTATCAGTTTTTCACAGGATACAGTGATAGCGTTAAAACGTAAATCTGACACTTCTCTGCTTAAAATCTTTTAATACTTTCCTACTGACTTTCTAGTGAATGAACTGACTCTTGCCTGCCTACCCTAATTTAAATCTTCTACTCTTCCTCATGCTCTAGCCACACTGGATTTATGAACTTCTTTCTATTCTTTCCACATGCCAAACTTTTTTCTGAATTAGGCTTTTGCAAAGGCTGTGTTGCATTACCGGGAACCCACCGACCCTTAACCCCTAAACACACACACGTGCACGCATGCACGCGCACAACACACGCACGCACGCGCACACACACACACGTCTTTTGCCATGGTTGCCACCAGTTCATCCTTCCTGTCTCAGGTTAAATGTAGCCACTCAGAGTGGATTTGCCAGACTATCTTAAGCAGGTGCCTCTCTTTTCTAACTAAAAGCACATTCTTTCTTTTAAATAATTCAGATGTTTTTATTTATTAATTAGCCTATTTAATTTTTTCACATCCCCTATATATTAGTTTACAATTGGTTCTGTTCTGTAAAAAATTACTACAAATTTAGTGGCTTAAAGCAACTCAAATTGATTATCTTACAGTTATGGAGATCAGAAGCTCAAAATGAGTATTATGGGGTGAAAATCAAGGTGTCTGTAGGGCTGCATTCCTTCTGGAGACTAAATGGGGGAATTTGGTTTCTTGTCTTCTCCAGCTTCTAGACTGCGTGGATTCCTCAGCTAGTGAGCCGAGCCCTTCCTCTGTTTTCTAAGTTTATCTCCCCAGCCTCTGCTTTTCTGGTCCTGTCTCCTTCATTCTGACTCTCCTTTTTTCCTCTTACAAGAACCCTTGTGATTACATTGGGCCCAGCCAGATAATCTGCAAAGTCGTTTTTACCATATTAGGTGACAAGTTCATGGGTCCCAGGGATTAAAACATGGACATTCTGGTGGGCCAGTATTCATCCTATCTTACCACACTAAACTTCCATATATATCTCGTTTACAGTTGTATGCCCTGAATAAGGTATGTACGTAGTAAATATTGGTCAAATAACTGATAGAATTAAGTAACCATTCCTTTCTGGATCTTAACAAAATTTTTTGTCAGTGTGAATAATGAAAAAAATGTACCCACATATTGTTTGATTTTCATTTGTTAGTTAGTTAGTGAGGAGAGTATCTTTTTACCCTTACTGGCAGTTGTAGTTTTTATTGCTGTGAACTGCCTGTTCATATATGTTGCCTTGTTTTCTATGGAACTTGTCACCTTTTTTAGTGATTAGTAACTGATATTTATATATTTTATAGATTTGTAGATTTATTTTAGGTTAATTGACATCTTTAAAATATTCCTCTTCAAGAATAAGGGATACATTTCCATTTATTCAAGCCTTTTATGTTCCTCACTAGCATTTTAAGGTTTACTTCATATGAACTTAGAAATTTTATGCTGATATTACTTTTTTTACTTTTTGTAATGGTATTATTTTTGTTAGTACCAAGAAATGCAAGTTATTTCCTATTACACTTTCTATCTGGTTATTATTTTTTACTTTTGGTAATTTGTAAATTAATTAGATTTTAGGAACAAAATCCTATTTCTAAATAGAAAAATGTTGCCTTCTATTTTCGTTATTTGTAAGCCTGTTTCATTCTTCTACATTGACTATTGGTGCATCCACCACTACTTCCAGAATGACCTAAAATTGCAGCACTGTTGTTTTGCTCTTTCTTGACTATGATGGAATGATTCCAGAGCTTCATCATTAATCAGAATCTAGGAATTTTGCTTGACATGCACACACACTCATATGATCATGTCAAAAAATATTGACCTATTACGATTATAAGAGTAATTCATAATCAATAATTAATATTATGCTTCATAAAATGTCTTCAGGATATATTTTAGATAATTGTATTTCTCCCTTGACTTCTTAATATGAATTTTTGATGTATTTTCTAATACAATCTTTGTATGATTTTAGTTCAGTCGAATGATACCTTCTAGAAAGAATTTCAAAGCTTTCCTTTTTACTTCATATTTGGCAATAGTTTAAATATTTTCAGAAGTGAATTTCAATAATTCATCTGAGCAAATATCTGAGCCTATTGCTATTCTGGTGAGGATATAAAAAGGTATAAAACGTCTTCAGAATCTTACATGGTATTTAGCAGATTGTTATGTTCTTTCCCATCCTAATTCAATTTATATTTGCCGAGAAAATCATCCAATTTAATCAGCTTTTGAAATTTATTCACATACAGTAATGTGGAAAATTCTGTTATAATTTATGACTTTCCTCAGTATCTGCAGTAACTTTAATTATAGTTCATTTTGTCTGAGCATCCTTACCTCTCCCCATTTCTTTTTTCTGTTTAGGCTACTTAGATGTTTTTCTATTTTGTAATTTAATGTTGGTTTTGGTACCCATACCCAGGCTGAAAAAAAACTGTTAGATTTATCTCATATATTTCTTCAGTTTTCTAATTTATTAATTTATATTTTAACATTATGGTACTTTCCTTCAGTTTCTTTTGTTTTCCTCTCCCAATTTTTAAAAAATGGTTGCAAATTCACTGTTTCTATTCTTTTTTATTACAAGTATGTGTCTAAATCTATGACTATTTCTCAGCTAAATACCTTAGACTTTGGGACACAAATAGTTCATTGTAGTTGTTTTTCTGAGATTTTATTTAATTTTAAATAAATCATTTATTGAATTAGAGTCAGAATATGTATTCTGTACTATTTCTATATTTTGGAATTCAGTGACATAATAGATAGTTAATTTTGGTTAACGATATTTAATGTTAGAAAAATCATTTTCTATTGATAATGTTTGATATATTCCTAGTACAGTGATTTTGTAAATTATTTGTCAATCCGGTAGCATTTTGCTACTTATTATATATTTATAATATATAACAGATGCAAAAGTGAGTTAAAGTCCTCAATATTTTGGTTCTGTTTATTTCTTGTTTTTAGTTCTTAGAGAAATTAATTTTTAGAAAAACCTTTAATGGTTATCTAAAAATATAAATTTTACACCATCTTAACTGATTCCCAACCATGGAAGACCCAGAAATTAGCATATATATACTTTCTCTTATCCCAATCCAATTTCATAAATCATATTATTATGTTAAAATTATAAATATTTGCTTCAGTGATATTTTGCATTCAGAATTCCCATAGATTTTTGTCATTATTTTTACAAGTAAATTTATTCAATGCTTATCATCAGTTTCATATTTTTCTTATTTCTGAATGATATTTTAATATTCATATCTAAGCTATTTTACTTCATTAAATAGCATACTGGAGCCCACTTCGTGAGTAATAATTTTCCCAAGCCCTTAAGCATATTATAATGTTTCCAGTTACATTTACAAAACAGTGATAACTTAA
Source organism: Trichechus manatus latirostris (assembly GCF_000243295.1). NCBI lineage: Eukaryota > Metazoa > Chordata > Mammalia > Sirenia > Trichechidae > Trichechus > Trichechus manatus. The sequence continues at coordinate 139 of NW_004444407.1, read as the reverse complement.
TTGTGTATACAAATGTTTTGTTGTTATTAGGTTTCATGGAATTGATTCCAACTCATAGCAACCCTATGGACAAAAGAAAGAAACACTGCCTGGTCCTGTGCCATGCTCACAGTCATTGCTGTCTTTGAGCCCATTGTTG
>NW_004444406.1:147114-148074 GCF_000243295.1 Trichechus manatus latirostris | reverse complement strand
CTCAAACAAATGCAAAATGAACACATATCAAAGATTTTATCCAATGCAGTACTGAAAGAGGGAACTATTCAGATAATAAAGCTGGTTCCAAGAAAAGCTTAAGAGCAGAGTTTATATGACCCACCAAGAAAGGTATAAAAATAAGAATATTGAAATAAGATTCTTAGGTTATATATAAAACTGGCTAATATTCCAGAGAATAATAAAAACTTTGGGGTTACTTTTTCTACAATGAAAAAAATCTACAAGTTAGAATGTAACTTAAAGAAAACAAATAAACAAACAAACAAAAGAAAACCCTTTGCTGTTGAGTCAATTCTGACTCATAGAGACCCTATAGGACAGAGTAGAACTGCCCCATAGAGTTTCCAAGGTTGTAATCTTTACAGGAGAAGATTGTCACATCTTTCTCCTAATGAGCCACTGGTGGATTTGAACCACAATATTTTGGTTAGCAGCCAAGTGCTTAACCACGGGGCCACCAGTGCTCCAACTTAAAGTTAACAGGGTTCTAACCAAAGACTAAAGAGCAAAGTCAAACTCAAGTATATTCCCCTAGATAATTAAACAAATCTTCGGTGACTGAAAAAATGCCGCAGCTTCACTATGAAAGATCATGACACCCACTTTTTGCCTTATTTCTAAGTTTTGAATAAATTTTCTTAACTCTCCATTTCTTTTACTGACACATCTCAACTCAGGTAACTGATTTATGAGTGAAAAATCCTCAAGCTGATCCAAACTGCCAGTCATTTTTATTTTCCAGCTGAAGCCTCAGACATTGTGGAACATAGCCATCCCCACTATGTTTTGTCAGCAATTCATGAGCATAAGAAAATGGTCTTGTTGTTTGCCACAGAATCTGGGGTGATTTGTTATACCACAACAGATTAATAGAACAATGGGCATACTGTTGTGTGTCTGAGGCAGAATTATATTCTTCGCTATAAAAAATGAGGA
>NW_004444406.1:145365-146632 GCF_000243295.1 Trichechus manatus latirostris | reverse complement strand
AGATGGTACAGGACCTGTTATACCTAAGGTTACCATGAGTTGGAGTGGATTCCATGGCAACTAGCAACAACAGTAAAGTCTTAAGATCTTTAAGCAACCCTTACGTAACAAAGAGTTGCCATCCTTGAACCTAAACACTTTGTTAGTGTTTGGTAAAACTAAAGCAGGTGATAAAACTAAAACATTAAGCTGTTTTCAAGAACTGTGAACCACTAACTGTTCTATGTCTTGTCTCAAATTTCTGCTTCTCTTTCCTCGTTTCATGGATGACCTAAGTGCCTGTAACGTATAAACTTCTGCTACCTACCAAAAAACAGTATCCATCTCATTTTCAGACTGATCCTTCTACTAACAATAAAAAAAACTTTTTTTTTTTTTTATAATTTCTTTTCCACTATTTTCAAGAGGTCTTATTCTAGGACCCTCAACATTCCAGAATCAATGATATCAGACTATTCACTTATCTTTTCTGTCCATCATGACAACACATATTTTTCAAATACTACAAAATTCTTAATTATTTGAATGTCCTTTAGTTCTTAATATGAAAAATATGGGAATTAGTTTCAGTTGAGTTTGTTACCTACCAACACAGCGGGGTGTAGCAAGAATGTATTTCATTGCTTTTCCCAACCATCTGGCTATCTAAATTGTCCAGAAGTTGCTAATTACATTAACCATGGGCAAAACACACAGAAATCTATTAAGGCAGTGGTGCTTTAGTCTTGGCATTTGTTATCTCTGGCTCTCCTGGATATTATACTCTCTAGCACATATTTAAGCTTGAGCCTATTTTTGTGGTTTTTCCTATTATAAGAAAACAGAGATTCCTCTCCCTATGGCTTGCTGAGTTGTCTTTGATTATATTCATATCACTCCTAATTTACCACTTTGGTAATTACCTGCATGATAAAAATGTAAAATTTAAATTTGGGAGGCTGAGAGTTTGGTAATTGTTACATCCTTCATTTAAGCCTCAGGAATTCCAACTGGAAAACCTTATCAAGGAAATGAATAGAGAAAACCAAAAGGCAAGATGGGTATTTAACAAGCACATTTGAGCTTTATGTCCCACGTAATGGTGCTGTTGTCAAGGAGAGGCAAGAAACCCTCTCAGGAAGGTTAGTAAACATGTGTGAGAAAACTTCTATTTTTCCCCATAAGGAAATGAGACATTTTGCTTGTAAAATCAAAATTATAATACCTTGTGAAGAACTATTACACAGGCACAATTACTTATGACAACGAAATTATAATTACAGGCAAA
>NW_004444406.1:141309-143985 GCF_000243295.1 Trichechus manatus latirostris | reverse complement strand
AACAACAACAACAGCACAGTGGGGATCCCAGAGCTGTGGTTATGCAGGTCCATTATAATCAGCCTGTGCTTTAAGAGTCCCTGAGTAGTGCAAACGGTTAACACACTCAGCTGTTAACCAAAAGATTAGAGAGATTCGTGTCCACCCAGAGGCACATCGCGAGGAAGGCCTATTGACCTACTTCTGAAAAATTAGCCAATGAAAACTGTATGGAGTACATTTCTACTCTGACACACAAGGGATCACCATGAATCAGGACCACCATAAGTCAGAGTCAACTGGGCAGTTTCTTTTCTTTTTTGCATATTAAGAATAACGAAACACATGTTTCCCCCTAAGAAACTAGAGAAAGTATTACTTTTGTTTAAAGTCATGAACCCCAAAAAACCTAAAGTAAAGATCTAGACAAACCAGTTTCCTCAGATAACTAACTGTACCCATTTGCTTTTGGATTGGGTGATAGAGATTTGGGAAGTGCCTAAAACTGCTAAGAAATTCTGAGTCATTAGAGTAAGACCTGGCAAAAGAACCTGCTTGCTCTGTATCCCTGGGTATATTGACAGGTTAACCCCCATCCTGAGTTCAGAAAGACCCAATCATCATCCAGGAGTTTCAGGAACAAGCCCAGATTCTGTCCTGCCTTAGAAGATCTCTGCTACCACTCAGACAGGTTGACTGCAAGATAACTGCAGAGAGAGCAAGGCAGCTTAAGCCACTGGGTGACGACAACATCCTAGGGGATTCTCCATGGGCATGTGAGTAGGTAATGGATGTGGCTGGATTTGAAGCATTTAAATTTTGAGGCAAATAATAAATGAGCCTCCACTTGCATTCCTGTTCTGGCTCACACAGATTCTAGGGTCAGGCTTACTAGAGTTTTTTGCTGTATGCTGTTATTGCTGTTAGATGCTGTCGAGTCCGTTCTGACTCATAGAGACCCTACGTACAACAGAAGGAAACACTGCCAGGTCTTGCATCATCCTCATGATCATCGCTATGCTTGAGCCCATTGTTGCAGCCACTGTGTCAGTCCATCTTGTTGAGGGTCTTCCTCTGTTTCGCTGACCCTCTACTTTACCAAGCATGATGTCCTTCTCCAGGGACTGGTCCTTCCCGATAACATGTTCAAAGTACATGAGAAGAAGTCTCGCCATCCTTGCTTTTAAGAAGCATTCTGGCTGTACTTCTTCTAAGACAGATTTGTTCACTCTTCTGGCAGTCCATGTTCAATATTCTTCTCCAACACCATAATTCAAAGACATCAATCCTTCTTTGATTTTCCGTGTTCATTGTCCAGCTTTCTCATGCATATGAGGTGATTGCAAACATCATGGCTTGGGTCAGGCACACCTTAGTCCTCAGGGTAACATCTTTGCTTTTTAACGCTTGAAAGAGGTCTTTTACAGCAGGTTTAGCGAATGCAATGCACCATTTGATTTCCAGACTGCTGTTTCCATGGGAGTTGATTGTGGATCTAAATAAAATGAAATCCTTGACAACTTCAATCTTTTCTCTGTTTATCATGATGTTACTTATTGGTCCAGTTGTGAGAATTTTTGTTTTCTTTACGTTGAGGTGTAATCCACACTGAAAGCTGTGGTCTTTAATCTTCATTAGTAAGTGCTTCAAGTCCTCTTGACTTTCAGCAAACAAAGTTGTGTCATCTGCACAATGCAGATTGTTAATGAGTCTCCCTCCAATCCTGATGCCATATTTTTCTTCATATAGTCTAGTTATATGACTCAAAAACAGGCCTGTACTAATTTAGAGCCTGTGCTATTTCTGATACCCTATTGGCTTCCTGGCACCAGGCAAAGCCATTCTGGCCCAATGCTCTCTGGAAACTCTCCCCATAGTGTTTGCTGGTCCAAGGAGTGTGGCTTCCAGGGCACTGTTCTAGCCCACAATCTGTGGCCCTTCCTTTTTGTCCCAGCTGAGGATGCCTCAAACACAACAATTGATTGGCCTTGTCAGTTGTCACAACAGAGGGAGGGGATTCTACTGATATCTAATGGGCAGATGCCATGGGTACTGCTAAATATCCAACAATAAATAGGCAGCCTACCACAATAAAGAATGATCCAGCCCCAATGTCAATAGTCCCAAAGTTGAGAAACCCTTGTCTTCTATAGCCTTATATTCCAGGAACAAGTAAGTGGCTTGGTTATTTGTGCCTCTTCTTAGTATTGTTCATCACAGAGCCAGGAAAGCTGCCAGATTTCAGTATTATTAGCACAGGGACAGGAAAATATATTCGTTTCAGTTCTCAGGTCCAGGCTAAGCTGAAGGATTAGATGATCATAAGTGTCAGATTTTCTTGTTCTTTATTGGAAAATCATTTCTTAAATCATATGACAGAGCAGCAGCTGCACAGCAGCATTTAAGGCTCTAGATATCACACACATAAGCACTGTACCCCCGACAAATACTAAGAGAAGGATTATAATTAAAGTTTATAGTCCACCCTTCAGCCAAGATCGTAGAGTACACAAATTAAACCAAAAGAACTGATTCTTTTCCCAGCCTAAAGAGTTCACAGAACTCTTTAGACAAATCATCCTAATTTTATGACTTCTGTTTTCTCTTTATGTGTATATTTATGTTTGTAATATTAAAGGTCTCAGAGCTTTGAGGCATCATTTTTCTTCTATGTCAGTACAAGTTCCTCCTTGAGGG
>NW_004444406.1:138038-140318 GCF_000243295.1 Trichechus manatus latirostris | reverse complement strand
GGTCACATCCTTCTGTCATGGAGCAGCTGGTCAGTTCCAACTAATGACCTTTCAGTTAGCAGCCAAGCGCTTTAACCACTATGCCACCAGGGCTCTTTTTTCTAATGGCGGTGTTAGTTAACTGGTCAACCCTACATGGGAGCGGCAGGCTGGTCTTCTCTATGTACAGCTTACCTGGGTTCCATTGAGCTTCTTGGATCTGTAAATAAATGTTTTTCATGAAATTTTCCAGTTTCCAGCCAGTATTTCTTTAGATATGTTTTTGTATCTCCTCTCCTTCTGGGACTTCCATTATCGATTTGTTAATATGGTAACCTCACAGGTCTCTGAGGCTCTCTTTATTTATTTTTCATTGTTTTTCTCTGAGTTTACTGGTTCTTGCTTCTGTCATCTCAAATATGTTATTGAACCTTATGGTGAATAGTTGTTTCAGTCATTATACCTTCTTATTCTAGGATTTCCATTTTTTATAGTTTCTATTATTTAAGGAAATTTCCTGTTTTTGAGTCATTGCCATAATATGCCATACACTTCATGCCTGTAAGGCTTCTACTCTCTCTGTCCATGAATCTTTTGGCAGATTTTGGGGGGCACTTTCAAATATCAGTCAATTTTCTAGTCTTCCTTCGCTTTTCATTTTCATGGAATGTCTCAAGTCTCCCCATTGAGTTAGAGATGTGCAGAAAACTTTCAATTATTACCAGAGTCTCCCTGTAATATACCTGGCTGCTTGTCCCTCCCCAAGACCAGGAGAGCAAAGATATGAGTTTTCTCACTTTGTTTTCTACTGAGTTTGCTACTTTTAGCTAACAAATCTTCAGTCCACACCTCACCCCCATGCAGTCTGTGTCCTCTGGTAACAAATCTGCCAGTTTTCCCAAGCAGTTGCAGGTGCTATTCCTGTTAACAAAACTGGGGTAAAGGGAAATGGGAGCAGTCCCAGGCATGAAGGAGGCAGACTCTTGCTCTTCTTCCTACCGCTATAGCATTTTTTTTCTTAATAATACATTCTTTTTTAGTTTATACATTTTTCTTCCTTTGGCCAATATCTGGAGTCATGAAGTGATTGATTTGACAGTTTTGTCCAGTTTGGGAGAATTAATACAGAAAAGGACAAGGACCAAATTATAAATGACAACAAGAATCTGACCCATAACCTCTGCAGCAACCAATCCAAGAAGCTAAGCTACAATCTCTGCAGCAAATGACCAGAGCTGTCAGGACTTGGTGAAAGACTGCTAGCTTCCCTATTATTTGTTCCTGATCCATCTAAGGAACAATCAGGAAAGGCCAAATATGCTGCCCAGCCCAAGCACATGAAAGATCCGCTTTCTAGTTAGCCTAACTCTAGCTTCTCCATGACAATGACCTCCAGTCAGAGCATATCTAAAGCCATCCCTTTACTTTATTACTTAGTGCAGGACAATTTTTTTTTTTTTCAATATCCTTTCTGCTTAAGTCAGGAGACACTTTTCTGGCATTTAATGAATTATGCAGAAGAATCTAGTTACTTTATACCACTGTAAATTCATCAGGTTGGGAGGAGGTCTTATTCTGCTTTTTTCTAAGTCTCTTTCAAAGTGCTCAAGGAACAGTTAGATATCTGTCAAGGTGACTATTACCCATTTTGTTTACTGATTATCCATTAAATCCTCCATTTATGATCCAAGGCTATACAGAAAAGGTGAAGAGATACCTATGGTCATATCTGATTTGCAATCTACTCCAAATTATTGTCTATAGCTAGTAATTAAACTATTTCTGAGTCTCCAATAAACCTCTCCTTTCTTTGATTATAGAGTGGGACTATAGTTTAAATTAATTTTACAAAAAATACTTTGGAAAGAGAAGGCCTCCAAAATACCTTGTCCAATATCAACACCTTCACTACTATCTGAACTTATCCCCCACATCCCAGGGATCAATGTAGGTCTGTTAGGGCATCCTCAGTTTCTTTCCAAGTTCTCTTTTCTATCCAATTTTTGAAATTATGCCTTTAAAAAAATAAGCTCATAAATTAGAGTACATTAAAAAAAAAAAAAAAAAGAAACAAACTGATTGCCATCAAGTCGATTCTGACTCATAGAGACCCTATAATACCGAGTAGAACTGCTCCACAGGGTTTCCAAGGAGCTCCTGGTGAATTCAAACTGCCGTATATAGTGAATACATATAAAAAACAACAGTCTGGACTGGAAAGTCCTAGACACAGATTGAGAAGAACCCATGAGTACGTGGCAATAGCCAGTTATCTATAATGCTGGAACACCTTAGGTGTCA
>NW_004444406.1:134444-135496 GCF_000243295.1 Trichechus manatus latirostris | reverse complement strand
TTTTATAGCATTATATAACTTCCTATTTATTTAATTCATAGAAAAACATTGATCATAATGCATAAGGAATTTAATGGATTTGTTTCTAAGTTTGTAAGGTATTCCTCTTTATTTATTGCCAAATCCGAAAAACAGAGCCCACTACTTTCTCACACACATGTTTAACCAAAGAAAGACCATGACATTTGTCATATTTCTAACATTAGAAATAACATATACTAGTAACCTGGGAGTCAAAAATTATTTTAACTTATTTAAATGGAAAAAAAAATAGAAATAGTATTTTGGTTTATTTTCATATTTTTACTACATATACAACATGTTTTATGAATTGTATGGGATCTACCATATTGATTCTTGATTTGGCTTTTTTAGTAATCTTACAAGAAGTGTTCCTTAATATAGAATAATTTCATTTCACAAAATTTTGTGTAATATTTTTGAAATGTATAATAACTCAATTGTTTGAATTGAAAAATTAAATCAGATGTTTTATGACAGAAAATAATTTTGATTGTGTTGCTCGGTTTGACACTGAAAATAGAATTTTCCTATTACAGCGTATGGTGGCTCATTCCTATAAATCATTTTTTTAACAGCAAAAAATATATGCATTTACAAGATTGGCAAAGTGTGTCCATCTGTTTTTGACATTATTGGAATGAACAAGTTATTTTTAAGTGAAAAGGTAGTAGGTATAATGAATAGTCATTTGTGAAGTGTTAGTTAAGACTTCTGTTATAGTTCCTAGAAAAATTTTTTAAAAATGTAAATAACAGTAATAGCTCAGTAACATTTTCTATCTCAAATAATTATTAGTCCTTTATTTCAACATAATTTAAGAAAGGCATCTTTAACAATAAGTTTTATAAAGAAATCACTAGATAATTTTTGATATGTAGATCAGAAGTTGGAAACTGAGTAACATTGTGGTGTCGTACTTATTAAAAGGGTTTCTCGATACTTGCTGTTAGTTACTATCACATTGGCTCCAACTCGAGGAGACCTTATGTATTGCTGAAGGAAACATTGTCCCGCCTGTGTCATCTTCA
>NW_004444406.1:125055-126379 GCF_000243295.1 Trichechus manatus latirostris | reverse complement strand
TTGTGCAATTTTTACATACTTGATAACTAGTTCTGGGTGTTCTTTGTGGAGTTCTTAGATTTTCTACATATTGCATCACGTCATCTGTGAATAAAGACAGTTTAATATTTTTTTCCTTTACTTTTTCTGTTCCATTATTATCATTATTATTATTGCCTATTATACTTTCTAGAGTAGGGATTAGAAAATATTTTCTGTAAAATTCCAGAGGCCATATAGTTTCTGTCACATCTTCTCAACTCTGCTATTGTAGTGCAAAAGCAGCCATAGACCATACGTGCACAAATGAGTGTGGTTGTGTTTCAACAGAATTAAAATGTATGAAAATCCATGATGAGCCAGATTTGGCCTGCATGTCCTAATTTTTTGAGTTCTAGTTTAGGGTAATGAACGTCTTTCCTTGTCCCAATCTTAGGAGACACATGTTAAAAGAAAAACAAAAAGACTTTTATACATACATTTTTCTCTTTCCTTCTTTTTATTTCTGTAAGAAAACGTAAGATTCTCTAAAGTGATAGTGTTGAACTATCAAGAAGTCACCAAGAAAGACATGACTGACAGAGGCACTGGTTGTAATAATACTTTATTCATTCAGGGAAGAGACAGATAATGATCAGTTGCATATGTGGGTATTGGTCCCCCATGGCCAGCAGGTCTCACTCTACAGCTGACACAGAGTAGGTAGTCTGCACACACCCCTTTTCTGTGATGCAGGTGAAGAGCCTTGTCCACACTCTAGCCTCTATAGCCCCTGAAATAGTGCAAGAGTTGGCCACTTGGGGAAGAATGTACATGCTTAAGCAGTAAACAATACCAGTTAGGTTTACTGTGTACCTAGAACAGGAAAGGAGTTTCTTTGATAAGGAAGAGGAAGGAGAAACTGTGACAGAAGACGACTCAGTATCCAGCTTCCTTTATCAGGGAATTTCCAGTCCCAAAGTTCTGATTAGTTGGCCCAGGTGAGGGTTGGAAGGCTGCTGATAGACTGCTTTCCCAAATGATAGTAATAACACTGTATTGATTGGTTTATAACATACATAGATGCAATATCTATAACAACAGTAGCATAAAGGGGAGTGTAGTTATATTGGAGCAATGATTTAAAATATTATAAAATGATTGAATGACTTAAAATCATTAAATCACTATTAATGCAAAGTAGATTGTGATAAATTAGGGTGCATATTTAAATCTCTGAGCTAATATTAAGAAAAACATAGGCAAAAATAGTTCTAAAAATCATGAGGAAAATTAAAATGGTACACTCCAGTACTTTTAATTTTTTTTCTGGTAGACTTAAGTGACTATCTATTATCATTTTCTT
>NW_004444406.1:121583-123324 GCF_000243295.1 Trichechus manatus latirostris | reverse complement strand
ATAATGTAAGGAATCAGAATAAGATTTTCCCCCTGGAGTGTTTTTATTTATTTTTTAGTAACTTGTACTTAAATACACTAAAAGCATGGAGTCTTTTACCTTGCTTTATACAGCTGTTGATGTCTTTGTTCAGTTTTTCATTCTTATTTTTATGTATTATTCTGTCACTTTAGTGGTTGCCCAAGTATGTGCATATGGACAATGATTTGGTTGTTGATCCTGTTAGGGTTCCACTTTCTGTTGATGGTTCTATGTACATGTCAGAGTGCACAGTCAAAGTCAAGTGCCTTGATTTTCTTTTTCTACTAACCTCTCTCAAGTATCCCCCTGCATATTTTATAGTCACCTAGGGACTTGTGGAAACATTTTATAGCCCTTCAGTCGTTCTCTAATTTCCAGGATTTTCCTGTTAAATTTCTGACTGGTCCATTACCCACCTCAACTATCAGAGCTGTGGATTTTTCCCATTCCTTTTCCACTAAGTTTGCAATTGTGCTGATAATAATACCAGAAGTTTTTCTTTCCTGCTCAAATTCAAGCCTGCCCCATCTTCCTTCAGAGCTGCTAATTTTCTCATGTAACTATGCACTGCAGTGGTAAATAGGCTTTTACTAACCAAGATGGAAGAATGGGATCATCTCTAGTCAAGAAGACCGTAGTCTTCTGTGGTCTTAATGTTTATTTAGCAGTTAAAAGTGCAGTAGTCCTTCATTAACAAATGCTTCCCCATTTGTTGTTACTTTTGATTTCCAGAGTCTCAGAATAGGTTTCTTTGTCAAGTTTTAATAGTTTTGTACTTGTTTAGGAGAAAGGATTTGCAGACTTCTCCACTCTGCTATAATTAAGGATCCCTGCTTGCACTTTAATTTTGATGTTTGTTACTAACCTATGTCTTTTCTCATTAATCCTGTCCTAATTCTAATACTTTAGATTTCATCCAAAGAGTCCATCAAACTAGAAATCGTATTTTTCAGTTCTAGAATAGGTGACTATTAGTCAGGAAAAATCAAAATCAAAATCTTAGTACGATACTACTACACACAGCAGAATGGCTAATGTGAAAAATGTAGAAAATAACAAATGTTGGTGAAAATGTGAGAAACTGAAACTCTCATGCACAGGTGGGAGTATAATTGCTACAACCCTGTCAGTATGTACTAATGTAGACATATATATTCACCAAAAGAACTGTATAAGGATAGTCATAGTGGCACTGCTCATAATAATCAAATATTAAACACAACAAAAATACCCATTAAGAGTAAAATGATTGAATAAATTGCAATATACTCAGGCAATGGAATACTGTCTTTGATTTTCTTCCTTAAAGATTAGGATTTAAATATGTAAATTAATTATTGTGCTTGTTTCTGCTTTCATTTATACATTGTGATTTCAGTTAGAATAAATAAATTACAACCTGCAACAATAAGAATGAATCTCACAAATAATGAACTATAAAAAGTGCACACAAGAATACATACTCTATGATTCTATTTATATGAAGTTCAGACAGTTTAATCTATGCTATAAAAGTCAGCATAGAGATTTCCTCAGAAGGAGGAGCAGTGGCTGAAGGGGCCTTCCATATTTTGCTAATGTTCTGTTCCTCAGACTGGATGCGAGGTAAGTAGCTACTAAGCAATGCCTAGACACCAAAAGAAGCAACTCAAAGAAAAGGATCACTTGATATTTTAAGCGATTCTCCTTGTGCAGGGAATGACATCTTCTTTTCAGTTTT
>NW_004444406.1:94427-111721 GCF_000243295.1 Trichechus manatus latirostris | reverse complement strand
TTCTAAAAGGCATGCAGCTTAGTATTCAGACTCAGGAATCTTATTCTAATGAGAGGCCAAACCTTTGTCTTCCAGGCAGATTACACAATAAATTAACCCTTCAACTCAGAAATCAAAGAAAATTTTGTAATTTTAATAGCAAGAAACCCAATTCTTTGTTTTATATGCTACTTACATAAAAACTCCTAAAAATCTCATAAATTAAACCATTAAACTTTAGATAAAACTTGACCAAATCAAATAAATTTCTTTTTCAATAAGCCTCTTAAACGTTGCCTTTGTTGCATATAACTATTACGTTTTGAAAAGAAGGGAAAATATATTAAAGACAAAAATGTAACTCCTTCCTTAACTGCAACTCCACATTCACCTCCGTCTCCTTTTCTCTTTCTCTTGCTCACTCGTTGTCTCATTCTTTCCCACATAGCTTCTCCTGGCTTAAAGAGGAATCTCTGTGAAGTACTCCTGGTAATCATGCATGTCCTTTTAACGTTTCAATGTTAAGGCCTTAGGTAGGATTCTGATGAGATCCACTCCTAATAACCCAGGAGTAATAAAGTTTCCTTTAGGGATGTGAGACTTATACATTGAAACAAACAGTAATGGGATGTAAGGAAAGTCAACCACAGCAGTGGAATATGGTGATTATCAATTTGAATGCATTTCCCTATGTTCTAATAAAATAAATTGACTGTACTGTGCAATAAATGTGAAGCTCAGGATAAATAAAATATTCTTGTTGATACATGGTATGAATTGTACAATGTTTATGTAAATGTATATAACAATCATTATCTATTATTAGCATGCCATATATGATATGAAAATTTAACAAATACATATACAATTGAAGTTTGATAAATGTTAAATAGGAAATAGAGAGCGATGAGACAGAAGCATAATGGGTATCTAATTTAGATTCAGTTCTCTTTTCAGCAGCTCATATATTTAAAAAAATTAGATTCATAGAAGCCATCTTTATAAAATGCCGTTTAAGGTGAGGCAGGAGACAATGTTTACCCTATGAAGAGTATACAGAAGAGTATGTCAAAAAGACAGCGAAACATTCTTATACGATCAATCAATCCGTCAATAAGGGAATAATGTCAGACACATTGTGGATGCTTTGGATTTTTTTTCCTTTGAAATCTATATTAGGAGTCAAGATAGCATAGATCATGCTGAAAAACCCTCTCAAGAACTTAAGCAATGAGGATGTAGTCTTGTCTTGCTCTACATGTTCAACTTCATTTAGCGGAATCTCTTCTCTATGTGCATCATTCAGGATGGGATGTTCATGGAATCTACCCCATTGGGAACATCACCAGTCAGTGTCACAGGGCACTAAGGGCAAGCCAAATTTCTTACTAATCATTGCATGATGATGATCGTAAGACACGAAGGGTCACCTCTGCTCATATTTGATTGGCCAAAGCACTTTACACTGTCATGTCAAGGGGATGGGGAAAGGTGATTCTCTCTGGTTCTTAGGAAGAGGGTGCCCAGAAATGTCAGTGAGAGCACACATGATTGCCACACAATCTTAGGAAACTGGAGTGCATGTTAATAAAAACGAAATCATATAGGCTGTATCCTTTCTAATCCACTGCTTAGTGGCTGCCTTTCAAATCTTTAATTTGGCAAAAGATGTAAATTTAGTTTTAGGTACCAGCTTTTTTCTATTTTTATTATAAGTGCCACAGAGAGGAAGATGCTTGCCAGAAAATAACAGGAAATTCAAATGTTGAAATGCTTGTGGGGGATATGAGGAGAAAACCTTCCACTCTCTCAATTTGCTAACAAGCTTTCCAGAACCACCCACACACCCACACCCACCCCTCCACTGTCCAACACATTCTGACATTTTAGCTCAGGGAATTTCAATTTACTGATTTCCAAGGACATTTAACTAATTCAAATATCTGTCATCAGTGAAAGCACAATAAGGCACACTTCAAAATCAAGAAAATTATCTGCTTATCAAATTCAAAAAAGAGAAGTTGTTGACCACAGTTCAACAGACAAAAACTATGCTGAAATACAAAGTAAGAAAATAGTAAAGGAAAATCCATCTCCAGATGGAAAAATTCCAGGGAAAACTGATTTCGGTGAACCTGTCCTTATGGAGACTAATTCACTCTTTGGCTTAATAATTGTGATCAGAATACCTGCAGGCTCAAGTGGCAGTGACAGGACCCTGCTCAGAATAGGCAATCAACAAAAATTTGTCAAATCAACCTTTGAGCTGCATTTCCATGAAATCATAGACTTCTTTTGTTAGAAAGATACTTAGCAATCTCCACTTTAACCAACTACCTCTTCTTTCAGCAAGAATTCTACAGATGAAGAAATTGTGATCCATAGAAATAAGTGATTATTCCAAATTTGATATCCTCTTAGTCCATTACTTTTTTTCTTTATAATACAAATGTACCATATAGATTAACTATAATTTATTAATAGTCTTCTATATGAATAACAATCCACACAGTCTTATGTGCAAAAGACACGAAATAAAAGCATGGTTCCTGACCTCAGAGAATTTGAAACCTAATTAAGGAGAACAATCATTACTAGCAAGGCTATATAATTTGTTGACCAAGATGGAAAACTTTAAGAAAGAAGTAAGACATTATTAAATACTGTTTCAGGACAATAGGTAAAGCCTGGAATGGGAGTGAGTCAGCAGGTATGTTCATGTAGGGTAAAGGTTCCTCCCAGCCCCATGGTGGTCTTGTATGGTCACATAGGCCACATGAACAAGGCTCAGATCCAGTCTAGCCAAAGACTAGACTCCCCCTGAATAACAAACCACTCTCTGAATAACCCTAGAAAATGGAGAGACAGGCAATCTTGTGAGAAGACCTTTTCTCGTCTTTCTCCGTATCTTGTGGTAGGCTGCCATGAAGCCGTTTTTCTTCCATCTCCCTGGATCTGGTGAGGTGTGAGACTGTCCTTCTCATCCTCTTTGGATACAACTGTAAGACTGTAAAACTGTTTGGCTATAGTTTAGAGTTGACTCTTCAATGACAGAGTGACTTCCCCTCACTTTCATGTACTGTCATCTGACCATTACGGTTCAGTGTCATCCTGTGGGACTAGAGACCCTAGGAGCTGATATCACTCTGTTCTTCCTTTTTTTGTCTGTATAAGCAATGAACTGTCTGTATCAATTTGGAGCCATTGTCTCCTTACTGCATAAATCTATGAAATTGTGCAGGTCAATCAAGCAGTTGTCACTACATTGCTGCTTAGACAATGACCACTTGACAGGTGATATGACTTAACCACTACCACTGAACGGGAGGGTGGAGAGTGGAGGGTGAGTGTTTGAAGATTCAGGCTTGAATAGAAAGTAGGGAGAGTTGACAAAGATATTTTTGGAAATATGTCAGGGGCAGAGAGGAAAGGGTCTTGAATGTGAAGCTAAGGGGTCTAGGTAAGTTGTCTAATCTTCAGATACAAAAAGTAGCTGCTAGCAGTATACATTTGCCAGGAGTTCCATTCAAATATATAGGCAAAGAGAGTGTATTAAAGGTATTAATATTAATACAAATAATACAGTATCATAGCAGGAAGTTAACCTGGCATTCTTTCACCTGACATGTAGACACATTTTTTCTGAATCTAGTTTAAGAGTACTTAATATGAATGTTCGTATGTAAGATTTTTGTTTCACATTGGATTAGATTGGTGTCTTTTACTAAAGAAAAACTTCATGTCAAAATTAAATATAGTCATTATACATGACAATCAAAAAATCACGTTTTATGAGCCCTTTTGAGAAAAAAGAAAATTATCTTAATGAAAACAATGTTCATTAAAATTTTGAAAAGTCTACTTCTTTTAATCCAGGATGACAATTTTCTTTGGTGTTTTATAATTTCCCAGCCGATTAAAATAACATTGATTTTCTCACTTCCATTCTGTTTTCCTTTAGGGATGAGAAAGTGGGAGCAATGTAATAGAGGAAGGAAAAAAATTATGACAAAAGTGGGTTCATGGACAGGTGCCAAGGACAAACTGAAACTGAAACTAATTATGGGAATTTGAAAGCAACATACAAATATGAAGTCACTTTTTAGAACTTTTTTTTTTTGCTTTTATTTATGTAGTACCATTTAAACAAGTAATATATCATCACTGCAAAGAAAAATACAGTAATGGTGAACTCAAAAATAAAAACTACCCAACATCAATTGTAAGTTCATTAGAGATCAATATTGATGTAAATCTTGTATTATTTTTATTATTTTATCAATCATGTCTCGATTAAAATTATATAAACATATTTTGTAAATATAAATTTCTAGCATTGGCTGTTGAAAACATTTCAAAAGTTCTATTACCAACCTTTCTATGATAAATCAATGAGAATTTTCAAATTTTTACATGCTTTCACATCTCTCAAATATTTGCTTCTTCTCAGCACATCAATTCCCTTTGTAACTGCTTACATCTTGATTAGTTACCCTTAGAAGAATGTGATACCTTCTATAGAGAAAAGTGTAAGTGGAATCTTTTGTACCTTAAATTAAACTCACAAAATGTGTGTTTTTGGTTACTAGCAATTAAATCAACCTCAAAATATTTTTTAGATAAATCAGCCATAAAAATCTGCCTCCCTGAGGACTGTTTTGTGTAATGCAATCTAATGGAGGTAATTTGGACATGTTATCAGGAGGGACCGGTCCCTGGAGAAGAACATCATGCTTGGTAAAGTAGAAGGTCAGCAAATTAGAGGAAGATCCTCAACAAGATGGAGTGACCCAGTGGCTGCAACAATGGGCTCAAGCATAACAAAAGTCATGAGAATGGTGCAGGACTGGGCAGCATTTCGTTCTGTTCTACATAGGGTTGTTAGGAGTCAGAAACGACTTGACAGCACCTAACAACAATAATTATCTAAAATACCTAGATAATACAACAGACTAAAATCTATTGATTATACAATTAGTGATTTGATTCTGTAGAAGCTGCTTTAAAATTCTAAGGAATATACTCAAAATTCCCTACTGTTTGATTTGTCAGCCTTAAAGGGTATCTATTGACATGTTGGAGCCCTTGTGGTGCAGTGGTTAAGCATTTGGCTGCTAACCAAAAGGTTGGCAGTTGGAATCTACCAGCTGCTCCTTGTAAACCCTATGGGGCAGTTCTACTCTGTCCTATAGGGTCTCTACGAGTCGAAATCAACTCAACAGCAACAGGTTGGGTTGGGTTTGGTTTTATTGAAGGGTTACCTCCACTTCCACTGTGTGTAGTAAGTCTGTCAGTGTATTTACTACTCTCTCTTTTTCCATCAGTCATCATATTTTAAGTTTTGTGAATTATGTTATTTAAAAAAATAACTATATACAATTTATACTCTTTTCTGACTACGGTTTATAGAGTTGTTTCTTCTAAATTCTATTTTAATTTTTACCATAACTTCTCTGTTTGTCATTTGTTTGGTTTGATTTCATAGTAGATATAACTAATGTAACTGTAGAAAAATTAGAAGTCAACCTTTTCTCCACCTCAGGTTTAAGGTTGAATATTATTTTCTTTATGGCTTGGAAGCCAATAGAATTTTATTTAAATTTGAAGTTCAGTAACTAAAGATAAATTACTCAAAGTGGGAGTGTGATGTTATTTTTTAATTTGGTTCTTGTTGTTGTGTGCTGCTGAGTTGCTCTCAACTCACAGAGATCCTATAGGACAGAGTAAAACTGCCCCATCGGGTTTCCTAGGCTGTAATCTTTAAGAGAGCAGATCACCAGGTCTTTTCCCCCCGAGAGTGCTTGGTGGGTTCCCACTGCTTACTTTTCAGTTAGCAGCCAAGTGCTTAACCACTGCTCCAACAGGGCTCCTTTTTATTTTGGTAGACATAGATACTTGTCCTCCAAAAATGCTACATCAATTTACATGGCTACCTATAGTTTAAAAGTGTGCCAGCTCACTTTTCCATTCATTTTATTAACTTTGTGATCTTGGACATTCTGATAGAATTCTATTGTTGTTTGCGTTTTTTTAAATCTATATATGAAGTATATGTTTCAATATGTTTATAAACTATTTTTTTCAGTGAATTGACTTTACATCCTTTGATTCTTTTTCTGTTAACATTTTGCTAAGTAATTGTAAGAGCTCTTCATATGCTAAATAAATGGGTCTTCAAAATTGTAAATGTTTCCTTTTTCAAATTTGTCCTTTTTGATATTTTAAAATTTTGAAAATTAAAAAATTCAAATTTATTTAAGGCTTCTTTGACAATGTATACCAAGCTGTGAAACTAAATCTCTTCACTCATATGCAGCAGTGAAGAGTGTAAGAAATTTACACAAATGTTACTGTGTAGTGTAGACTTTACTAAAGAGCTGAGGCATCAAAGGAAAGAAAGACATTATGCTTTGTGCAGCAAATGCTTAAATATATTTATATATATACATATATATTTTAATATCAAATACATATTATATGTTAAAAATTAATATTGAATTTAGAAGAAACAACTCTATAAATTATGGCCATAGAAGAATATAAATTATATATAAATTGCTTATTATATATAGTATTATTTTTCAGTTATTCAGATATTTTTCATATGTCTAAGATCTTTTACCCACTCTACTATAGGGATTCCACTTTGGCTTTTCTTCCATGGTGCCTTCAATCTCTTTCGTTGCTGACATTTTATCTCTTACCCTTTCTCTGACCCTCACCCTTGCCTTCTGCTTTTACCTGATGATTTCAATTACCTCTTCTATTTTGCAAAAAGAATTATCCCTTTCATTCAAACTTTTTATTTCTTATTCACAAGCAAGTATCCTTAGCCATATCAATGAGTCAAAAAAAAAAATATTTTACATAGTTAATCCTCCATGAAATAAAGTGTTCCTTATTTTTTGAATAATTTCACTAGCTGGTAGGAAACCAAAGCCTGTTAGGTGAGGACCAGGTCATGTGGGACTGGTCCACCTGATAGGCAAATTAGCTGTTGGGGACCCTTTCCCACTAGGTGAGGGGACATAACTGGCGAGGGCAGGGGAACTCACGGTTAGGACTTTGAGGTCCTGTGAGACTCAAAGACATTAAGGCAGCGCTTGAAGTTTTAGGAATTACAATCCACAGTGCTGACCCAGATGTTCTACAGGGTATTTTTTACCTAAGTCCTTTGAAAAATATTGGCTTCACTTGTCTTAGCCACCAACAATGACACACGTGCATGAAATTGTTGAAGAGCTTATCAATTTTGTTGACAAGGCCAATCCAATTCTATACATTAAAGATTCCAAAACTTGTTGTAATCAAACCATAGAAATTTGAAACCAGTCTAGTCAGCTTGTGAAAAAAATGAATTTTATTCTTGCTAAACTGTTAAAGATCCATGCAAAACACAACTCTTATTTTCATTAGTAATTCTCTTTCTAAATTTGGTATTTATGGATGCTTTGGATTGAATGTATTGTTATTATTTCTTCTCTCCCTAGAACCCACATTTTATATTCTGGCTAATGGACTGCATTATGAAAACTGAATTCATTCAATGCTGCTAGAGATATGACATCACAAAGGCCAGATCTGTAGATGTTGTTGTAGATACCTGTTTTGTTTTGAGATTCCTAGATAACAGTGGGTCATAAGAGCACACATGAATTTCTCACCCTACTTTAGAAGATATATAGAACGCTTCTAACCAGTTCAGTTTCTACTTTGTGAGTATAGCATAGGTAATACCTTGTTATGAAATATCAGGACAGAATGGGCACCAAAATTTAATCTTTGTGTCAGATGTGCTGTTTTCACTGAATGTTTGGATTGTTTTATAGGCTAGACGGAATCAATACTTTGGTAGTGCATGACATCATGCTTCACTTATTGTAAGCCTTTATTCATCATTCAGGCAGAACACACAGCTTATTGCATAAATGCCTTTCCTAACTGGCAGACATTCTTAGATATGGCTTGACAAGGAAAAGTTTTAAAGAAAACTTGATATGAGTTTATCTTATATAGGCAGATAAAAACCCCATTGCCGTCCAGTTGATTCCGATTTATAGCTACCCTATAGGACAGGGTAGAACTGCCCCAAAGCGTTTCCAAGGCTGTAAATCTTAACGGAAGCAGGCTGGCGCATCTTTCTCCCAGGTAGTGGCTGGTGGGCTTGAACCGTTGCCCTTTTAGTTGGCAGCTGAATGCTTAACCACTGATTAAAATCCTATAAAATCTCAGTATTTCCTCCCATGCCCACCCCCGTGTTACATCCTGATAGGTCCCACAGGATTGCTGTAGGAGCAGCTAACTTTTACACGTGGGGCTCACCTCTAAGAGTTCTGCAATGTATTAAGTATTCAGCATTTTAAACATCACTTTATTGACTCTCAGAGCCTGCCAAAATTCCAAACTTCTCTTCTGATTCATAGAGAAGGTCTTTGTAAGTAATATCCCCATATATGAGCAAATCAACCTCACAACCCACAGGATAGCTTTAGTAGAAAGACCTGTTAGTTTCTTCTCAATGCCAATTTAATTTTTATTATCTTTTCATTCACCTCATTCAGGCGGACAATTTAGCCTGCTATACCCCTGGCTCTTGATATTGCTATTCATGTCAGAGTCAAGCACATGAAGAGAATAAATACCCCAAATTTATGATGGGTTATCCAAATAGCCAATTCCAGTGCCCTGTAATCCAGACACTGCTTATCTTCCCCAGGCTGCCAATTAAGGGTTTTTTTTGCCAAATACTCTAGTTTGATGTCCAAAAAGTATTATAAATTTGAACCATGAGAGTGAATGTCCCTGATTACTCATGACTCTGTCAAACTTCTTTGAATTCTCACATCAATTATTGATTTTAACCCTCTTTTGCTTATATTATGACTCCCATACCTATTTATTAGCATTAATTGCTGTCAAGTTGATTACAACTGATGGCAACCCCATATATGACAGAGTAGAACTGTGCTCCATTTTCAGTGACTGATTTCTTTTTTTTTTTCCTTCGGAGATGCCTCTGGGTGGATTTGATTTGCCAGTCTTTAGATTAGTAACCAAGCACATTAACCCTGAACCACTCAAAAAACTAAAAATCAAACTCGTTGTCACTGAGTTGATTCCAACTCATAGTGACCCTATAGGACAGAGTAGAACTGCCCTATGGTTTACAAGGAGCGGCTGGTGGATTTGAACTGCCAACATTTTGGTTAGCAGCTGAGCTCTTAATCACTATGCCACTGGGGCTCCTGCACCACTCATGGCCTCTTATATATTTATTAATCCTTACATATTGCTGGACATGTGAAATACATTTTATATACATATTTAATTCACACTAGTACTTTTCACCACCAAATGATGTAAAGAAAGTGGCAAAATACCTTCTCATTTATGTAGAATTATATTTTAAGAGATTATATTTTACATTGTAAAACAGGTCCTAAGAATATTCAAATGATTTCAAACTATAAGGACAAAATATGTGTAATAAATCAAGTATTAAGGTTAATCTTCCAAATGAACTCAATCACTAACAATAACTTTACAATTCATAAATATTTTAGAAAATAGCATACGCAGAGTATGTGACAAATTTGATTATAGTGCAATGCTTGCATGAGTGATAAAACTTATGATCTAATATTTGCTATGTAAGTTCTTCTCTTGAGTTAATGTATAGCCACTTCACACTTCTGGACTATCTATGTGTTATTAAAATATTGATGATATTAAAGTGTTATTTTAATATATGAGACTTTTTTTTATTTAGCCTAGAAACATGTTTTGCCTACCTACTGTTCCAGAAACTATGCTAAGCTCTGGTGATAAATGATTAAAATGGTTACAGTAAAATCAAAGAGTCGTGTATGTAAGCCAATAATCTACAATACAATTTGGCAAATGTAACAGTAAACACAATTCTGTATGGATCAAGTGAAAAATGTGACTATGTTTTACTGGATGCTATGATTTTTGAATAATAAATAGAAGTCTCCCAGAAATAGATTTATTTTATTAGAATAGAATTTAAAGCAGAGGAAAGAGCACAGCAGAAACATGGAGTCAAGAAAGAGCGTGGCGTTGGGATGAACACTGAGAACTCTTGTGTCACTAAACACTTGACTGGTAGGAACTGAGACTGGGGTAGTAGGCTGGAGTCAAACTGTGAAGAAATGCTTACTTTGATATAATGAGTTCAGTTATCCTTTTATCCGTAGAGAGCCAACTACAAGTTTACATAGGGACTGGCATTAGTAGATTAGTTTTGATTTATTTGTGTAGTGCCTGTGTGTATTTTTGAAGTTATGTATGTCCAAAAAACTGTCACTGAATATATGAGCAAAATAATTGCAGCACAGTGAGTGTACTGAAAAATGTCTTTTCTCATTGCCATGCTGTGGGAAGGTGGATAGGAATATTGACTCCTGCCCCAGAAATAAGAACTGTGCCTTATTTTCCTAATCCACCCAGAATTATCCTATTGCTTACATCTGAATAGTTGATTCAGGTAACTTATGCTTAAAAACTTTTCTCATGGAACTTCTTTGATTTAAATGATTAGGTGCTAAATTGTCACATGACTCAATTCATATCAATGGGTTTTAGATGAGGATTGTTGTGGACTTCTGGGAAAGAAGGTCCGTTACTCTTCTGAGAGATCTATCAGAAGATATCTCATTGTATTTTCCTTTCTATACTATGTTGTGTTCAGGTATGAAACTGAAAATTT
The DNA here is from genome assembly GCF_000243295.1 of Trichechus manatus latirostris. Lineage (NCBI taxonomy): Eukaryota > Metazoa > Chordata > Mammalia > Sirenia > Trichechidae > Trichechus > Trichechus manatus. Next base: position 101,013 of record NW_004444406.1, on the reverse strand, counting down.
CTGCCACCATTTTTTTCCAGCATGAGAGAAGTCAGACTTAGGAGGATACTGACATCACAAAAGCCAGAGTGGAAAAATAGGAATAAATAGGATCCTTGATGACATAGTTGGGTCCTTAAATAAAATTAACTTGAGGCACATAGTAAATTAAGGTCTCTATTACTTACTACTAGAAGCACCCTACATTTCAGAGTAGGAGGGAAAAGAAAAGAAAAAGAAACTCAAAATATTATTACTAAAAAATATATACAATGGAAATGTCTTCTTGGTTATTTCATATCTGTCTTGGTTTTTACTTATATCTAATTAAAAAACTATAAGCTTGATAATTAAATATTGAACAGTGTCTTAGGCTGGGTTCTCTAGAGAAGCAAAACAAGTGAAGCATGTATATATATATATATATACACAAAGAGAGAGAGAGAGATTTATCTCAAGGAAATGACTCACACAGTTGTAGAGGCTGGAAAGTCCCAATTCCACTGGAGAGACATCAGACTGAAGGCTTCTCGTGATTCACACACCTGAAGGGCTGATGAATCCAAGATCAGCAGGTCAGATGGCAAGCTGCTGGATCACAGGGTGTGGAGGCTGATGTATCCCAAGACTGGCAAGTAAGATGGCAGGCTGCTGGCTTTCGGGCTGCAGAGGCTGATGTATCCCAAGATTGGCAGGCAGTACAGCAGGCATCTGTCTCAAATTCCAAGAACCAGAGGTTAGAAGATGATTAGCTGGATACAGGATCTAGAGCAAGTAAGCTAGCTTTGTCAGAATGTATATATATATGTTCCAGGCCACACCCCAAAGAAAATTCTCCGTATAACTGATTGACTGATTGGCTGATAACATCAGATCACATCATGGAGGATGACTGCAACATTACATAACTGCCAAATTACATCATTGCGTAACTGCCAAATCACTGAGACTCATGGTCCAGCCAAGTTGACACACAACCTTAACCATCACAGTCCACACCTTGTCAACTTGGTACCTGTACACATCTCCTTAAACCATACACAATTTCTAAAAAAAGACTATTATGAAGTCATACTTGTGCCTAACAAGATACAACTAGCATGTGTACAACCAAAAACACACTAGCCCCACTTACATCTTATGTTTTATAAGTGAGGAAAACAAAAATATTTGATGCACATGTACAAGGAATAAACACTCATAACAATTAAACAGTCCTCATTTCTGAAACTGGTCACATGGTCATAACGAATATTTAGAACTACCTTCTTCCACCACCTATTCCATATTCTCTTTACCCTCAGCAAGCATCTCAACTGGTTGTGGTTCTTTGCCTGGTGGGGTCACCCAAACCTTCATTTCTGAAGGGTTTGGGCCATTAATAGTCATGTCAGAATTGAGTTGACTTTAATCACAGGACATGGTAGTACTAAGAGACACCCTAATGGATCTTCCGTATTACATACAGAATTTTTTTTTTTTTACCTCCAATATGCAGCATCAATCCAATTTTCTCTTGGTAGTCAGGGTCAGTCACATAAGCCAATACAGTAACTCCCTTCTTTGCCTGTTGATCCAGAGGCATGAGAAACCCAAAATGGCTAGGTAGCATTCTTAACTTCTATTTAAATGGAATCTGTGTTGTACCTCCAGGTGAGAACATTTCTTACTTTGAAACTTAGACCTCTACACTTGCAGAGCACAGAATCACAAGGACAGGAAGCAAAAATATCACGAATGAGTCACTAGGGGAAATAGTGAGAGGTGCCTGTCACGTCTTCACACCTTGATTCCTAAAACTGTGAATCCTGGCTATGGGAGAAACAGCACTATATACTGGACTCTGATTTAGAGCATATACAGCCTCCTGGAGAACATTGCCCCTAGACCGCAAAGTGTTGCAACCTAGCTGGCACCATAATTGCGTCTTTAGAAGATCATTCCATTGTTCTATCAAGTCAGCTGCTTCAGGATGATGGGAAATATGGTAAGATCCAACGAATTTTCATGAACACGGGCCCATTGCTGTACTTCATTTGCTATGAAGTGAGTCCTTTGATCCAAGCCAATGTTGTGAGAGACAACATGGGAGTGGATAAGGCATTCTGTAAGTCCACAGATGTTAGTTTCGGTAGAGACATTGCTTGCAGGGAAGGCAAATCCATATCCAGAGTAAGTGTTTGTAAGTGTTCCAGTGACAGCAAAATGCCCTTTCCATGATGGAAGCGGTCCAATGTAATCAACCTGCCACCAGGTTGCTGAGTGCCTGCCTCACGGAATGGTTTCATATCAGGGACTCAGTGTTGGGCCTTCAGGAGTGGTTGTAGCCAATTCAGCCTTGGTGAGTGGAACTCCATATCGCTGAGCCCATGCATAACCACCATCCCTGACACCATGACCACTTTTCTCATGAGCTCTTTGGGCAATGATGGAAGTGTCTGGAGGAAGAAGATGATCTCTAGTCATCATCCTATCCAGTTGATTGTTAAAATCCTCTTCTGCAGAGGAGAACCTTTGGGGAACATTCACATGAAACACAAATATCTTCACTTCTTTGGCCCATCCAGAGAGGTCTGTCAACATATCTCTTCCTCATACTCTGTTGTTTCCAATTTTCCAATCATGTTCCTTCCAAGTCTCTGATCATCCAGCCAAACCATTGGCCACAGCCCATAAATCAGTATATTGGGCTATTTCTCCTTCCAAGCAAAGTGAATAACAAGGTGCACTGTTTTAAATTCTCAACATTGGGAGGATTTCCCTTCGCCATTGTCCTTCAGGGAGTTCCCAGAAAGGGGCTATAGTGCTGACACTTTCCACTTTTGAGTGGTGCTTGCATATCATTCAAAACCATCAGTAAACCAGGCACAAATTTTCTCTTCCTCCATCAACTGATCGCAAGGAACTCCCCATGAGACCACAGGTACAAATTGGGAGAGAGCAAGTAATGTGACAGGAGTGGAGACCAAGGGCATTTGGGCATTACTTCATTCAATGCCCAAATTACTTCATTCTTCTGGTCCTGCTCAAGCCTGAACTTGTATATCACACTTCCATTTAGTGAGGGAGTGATGCCTGGCACAGTCAACTTTGTAACTCTGTGGATCAGACAACACCCAGTTCCTGATGGGAAGCTCAGGCCACATGGTGACTTGGTAGCCCATGGTTAACCATTCAGTCTCTACTAAGGCCCAGTAAAAAGCCAAAAACTGTATCTCAAAAGCAGAGTAGTTACCTGCAGAGGATGGCAGGACTTCACTCCAAAATCCTAAGGGTCTGCAATTCACAAATAGGCATCTGCTGAAGTCTCCAAACAGCATCTTTTTCTACCACTGACACTTCAAGTGCCATTGTGTTAGCTGGATCTTATGGCCCAAGTGGCAGAGCAGCTTGCACGGTAGCCTGAAACTGTTGCAGAGCCTTCTTTTATTCTGGGGCCCACTCAAAACAAGCAGCTTTACAAGTTACTTAATAAATAGGCCAAATAGCACACCCAAATGAGGGATATGTTGCCTCTTAAATCCAAAGAGTCCCACCAGGGGTTGTGCCTCCTTTTTAGTTGTAGGAGGGGCCAGATGTAACACCTGATCCTTCACTTTAGAAGGAATATTTTGACATGCCCCATATCATTGGACTCCTAGAAATTTCACTGAGGTGGAAGATGCCTGAATTTTTGTGAGATTAATATCCCACCCTCTAGGATGTCAATGTTTTACCAATGAGTCCAAAGTCATTGACAGTTCTTCCTTACTAGGTCAAATCAGCCTAATGTCATCAATGTAACAGATCAGTGTGACATCTTGTGGAAGGGAAAGGCAATTGAGGTCCTTGCGGACTAAATTAGGACACAGGGCTGGTAAGTTGATATACCACCTAAGTAGGATAGCAAAGGTGTATTACTGGCCTTGCCAGCTGAAGACAAACTGCTTCTGGTGTTCCTTCGAAACCAGAATTGAGAAAAATTCATTGGCCAGATCAATAGCTGCATACCTGGTACCAGGCGATATAATATTTTGCTTAAGCAATGAAACCAGATCTGCAAAAGCAGCTGTAATTGGAGTTATCACATGGTTAAGTTTTAAGTTTATGATAATTCATTGACATTATCCAAGATCCATCTGTGTTTTGTACAGGCCAGATAGGCAACTTGCATGGCAATGTGTTGGGGATCACCAACCCTGCATCCTTCAAGTTCTTGATGGTGGCAGTAATCTCTGCAATCCCTCCAGAAATGTGATATTGCTTTTGGTTTACTATTTTCCTAGGTAGGGGAAGTTCTAATGGCTTCCGCTTGGCTTTGCCTGCCATAATAGAACTTACTCCCCTTGTCAGGGATCCAGTGTGGGAGTTCTGCCAGTTACTGAGTATTTGTATTCCAATTATGCATTTTGGAACTGGGGAAATCATTACAGGATGGATTTAGGAACCCACTGGACACCCTGCGAGAGACAAACCTGAGCTAAAACTCCATTAATAACCTGACCTCCATATGCCCCTATTCTGACTGGTGGTCCACAGTGACATTTTGGGTCTCTTGGAATTAGTGTCAGTACAGAGCCAGTATCCAGCAGTATCCAGTAATGCCCGAAAAGTCTGATTATTTCCTTTTCCCCAACAAACAGTAACTCTTGTGAAAGGCTATAGACCCCTTTGTAGGAAGCTGGAAGAAACATTAACGGTATAATTTTTGACATAGTAGTGGGGCCCTTCCTCAAGGGAAACAAGTCTCCCCTTCTTTAAGGGGTTGTAGATCTGTAAACTGGCTCACGTCTGGGAATTGATTGTGAGGCCATGACCCTCTATTCTGGTGATTCAGGTTAGACTGCTCTTCACTTGACCTAGAATTTCTCCACTTGTACAAATCAAGTAAACATTTAGTTGATTTCTCATCTATTTCACTCCTAGGGACACCATGACTAAGTACCAATGTCATATGTCCATATAGGACAGATAATTCAGATTTCTGTTCTGACTCCGCTGTCCATTACATTAGCCACATCCACCTTGCCTTTGTCTATTGAGTGCCAAAACTTGGTCTGTACCACCACAGGATCCAATCAGCCCCATTTTTGCTAGGTGTCTTAATTCACTTAGGGCAGTTCCCACAGTCAAATCTGACTTATATCATTTAGCAATCACAGCAGTCTTCAAGAATACTGGGTCTCCCTTCACAAATTTGTTTCTCACTGTTGTCATAAAGGTGTGTCCTCTGGGAACTCACTGTGTAAGTCTATGGGTCTAACCTGATAAATCCACTCTAACATGTCAATTTCCCTAGGCCTTTGGATACCTTCTTCTACAATATACCAAGGCAGGTCTGGTACTTCAACTTGATTTAGTGTAGGCCACTGTGTAATCCATGCTTCAGCTATCCAACCAAATAAACTATTAGATCTTTTCCTAACATTTTGAGCTGAAATACTGAATGAAGAATCTCTGCTTAGTAGGCCTATATCAATAAACTCAGACTGATTCAATATTATGTTTCTTAAAACATTATTTCATACCTTTAATAGCCATTCCCACACACTTATTCCCAATGTTTCTGCTTGTACTTATTAGAAACGTCAAGTAGTTCTTTTTGAGTGTAGCATACCTTTTGCTGGGTTTTGCTTTGTACTTTACCTTTTGGGTCTTACTAGGACTTAAGTCTAGCTATAGGTCTGGAAGCAAAAATAAGTGGTGGGGGTGGGTCCTGGGAACCTTCAGTAATGTTTTTTAAGGCATATACCTCAGATGATGCCCCAGGCAACTGCCCAGTCGTTGCCCCAAGCGATATCGCAGACAAAGACTCTTCAAGCACAACTGGGTTAATCTCATCAGATGTGAGTGGAAGGGATAATGGTTTTACTGGGGTGGGGGGAGGGAGTAGATTAGCAGACAAAGATGGAGTAATCTCTTCAGATGGGAGTAAGAAGCCTGGTTCTATTGGCAAGAGTGATTCAACAGAATTTAGGGGCTCAGTGTTTCCATCTTCATGATTATCTGCCCCTATGCCCCATTCCAAGTTTCAGAATCTCATTTCTTCTCAATCAATGCCCTCACTTTAACTTCAGACACCATTTGAGGTTGGAAATTCAATTGGCATTGTAATTCAATCACTCTTATGATAATACTCTTGGTTTGTTTTTCAGGAATGTCAACTGCGTTACAAGAAATGGGGCTTTCTTTCAGGGAACAAGTGGCAACTTTCAAATTTTTTATGTGGTGCTTGAGCTGTGACTCTGAAGCCCTGAGCCCATGTCTTTCTTTTACCTCTTTGTCTAGTGAAAGTAGAACCAACCAACTAGCTTCCCTATACTTCTCATTCTGATAAAGAAAAGTATCAAACATGCCATCACCCAGAGCTTTGCTTCTCACCAATACATGACTTATTGGTGGTCATATTTTGTGTATTTATATTACCACTTCACGCCATGGATTAGCAGTGCCTTCTTTACTACTGGAGGCAGAGTTATCAGCACCTGTAAGACTAGTCAGACTTGAGAACCAATTTAGAAAACTCATCCTTACAATTTTGTTTCTCTAGAAACACCGTCAGCACCAAATGTCTTAGGTTGAGTTCTTTTGAGAAGCAAAACCAATGAAATATACGCTTTATATATAT
>NW_004444406.1:93246-94327 GCF_000243295.1 Trichechus manatus latirostris | reverse complement strand
TAATCAAAAACTTTTGAAGTCAAAAGTGACCTTTAAGGTAATTTAGTCTAAGTTAAAATATTTTATATAAATTTTCTCTATACAGTATCCCAGAAAAAAGCTTCATAGTGTAGCTCCAGGGCTTGAATGACATAATGTCCTGGGTGACCAATCCTCTTGGAGAACAGTTTTGTTTGTCTAAATTATGTTTTTAAAGAAGACTGAACAAAACAGTCTTTAAGGCAAAGCATTGCCTACTTTTATTCTCACACCACATCAGCAACAATTCCACTAGCACTACCAGAAGCAGTAAAGAAGCTGAGTAACAAAAATGCAGAATATTTTTACTTTAAAAAAAAAAAAATTATATAGGGAAGCAAACTTCAACAATATCAAGGGAAGACCTTAAGAAGTATTATATGTATACACAAATAATATGCACATTATACCTTTTTTGCAACCATGCAATCGCCCCCACCACGTTATTTTCAAAAGTACATTTCCATGCTTTATACGTGTGTGCATGTTATTTTTGTGGGTGCCCTATTTGCGAAAAATCTGGTAAAGTCTCTCCATGCTGTATAACAAGTAGGGCTATCTGAATTTCTGATCTACCCGGGCATACTGACAATAGGGGGAATAAGCCAAACCTGATGGAAGGCGTACATATCATTTTATATGGAATGACTTTGTACTGAGAACTGAATTGAATTTCAGAAGAGAGAGCAGAATTGAAAATTTCATCTAATTTAAATGTTTACACATGGTAGTAATTTCAGTGCTAGAAGACCACATATACATTTTCTACAAAATTATAAGGGTACAAAAATGTGAAAAAAAAGGTATTAATTGCTCTTAAGTATCATTCAAGTATAAAAGCAACCATCATCCACCATCCCTTCTTGACAGACAAACCTCTTCAATGATAAAATCCAGCAAAACAAGAGTTGAATTAAGTAAATTTAAAAAGACTTAGATGCCATATAATTATAGCAACAAGATTCAATGACTTGAGGACTAATAGTTGGAAAAGAACATATAAGTTTTCTAAACTTAACCCAGCAAAAATGATAGCATAAAAATTTGGAGAGGAGGGAGAGAA
>NW_004444406.1:90958-93146 GCF_000243295.1 Trichechus manatus latirostris | reverse complement strand
TGGTTGTAAAAGCTGGCAGCAAGTCTCAAGTCCCTGGGTCAGGCATCAGGCTGGTGGCTTCTCCTGACTCATGTAGCTGCAAGGGCTGATGAACTCAAGATCAACAAGTTAAGATAGCAGGCCGCTGGCTCACCAGCTGTGAAGGCTGGTGAATTCCAAAGTCAGTAGGCAATAAGCAGGCAGCTGTCTTAAGTCCCAAGACCCAGAAGTCAGATGGTGATGAGTCAGATGCAGGTCCAAAGCAAGCAAGTAAGCTTTGCAGAACCTGCATATATATATTGGATACAGGCTACATCCCCAAGGAAACTCCCTTTACAACTGATTGGCTGATCACATGAGATCACATCATGGAGAATGACTACAACATTATGTAACTGCCAAACTACATCATTACATAACTGCCAAACCACTAAGAATCATGGCCCAGCCAAGATGACACTCAACCTTAACCATAACAAACTGAAAGTATAAAGCAAAAATCTGGTTTTATGTTTCCAGAAATATTATAATGGGTTTTTAAAAAATATAACACTACAATACAAAAGTATCTTATTCTTCCTTTAATAGCTATACGCTATTCGTAAATGCAGATAACTACATTTTAGAAAAAATATCTCTCATTGAAGGTCATACAGATTGTTTCCAGTGGTTTGCTTCTACAAGTTATGTTGCAATTCATGTACTTATAATTGGTATATTATTACAAGTGTTTCTGTGGATAAATTTATACCACTATGTAAAGTGATCTATATAAACTGATGTTAATTAGATTATGCCAGACTGTAGTCTAAGGTGTAACATAATTCATTTTATATCTAAAATTTTTACTCTATCTTGATATTATAAGACTGACTAAAAGATCAGAGTGAAAAAAAATAATTCAAATAACTGTTTTTCTCATGAAAAGATTTGGGGGATTTTGAAACAATTTATTGGCAGAGAAAAATAAATTTGCTGAATACATTCTTTTTTTTCCCAAAGTTTCTATAAAAAAGTTTATGTACAATGTCATGGTCATTTTAAGCCATCACTAGCTAACTGTCAAACATTCTATCATCAAGACTGATATTTTTACTAAAAACACAAATCATGACTGTGCAATCATTCAGTCTCCTGAAAAGATGCTGATATCCCTAGTAAAAATTGGAAAATTTGGAAACCTATAATAATAGTCCCAGAAAGAAGTTTAACAGATTCATTTGTGCAATTTCAAATCTGATCATTTTATTATATTTTTGATATTCAAACATCATTTGATCGGGGATTGAAACTCGTAAATTTATGAACAAAACTGTGCGGGTACATGTTGTCTTTGAAAAAAGAAATCAGTTCTCCCTTTTGTACCTATTTATGATCCACATGTGAAATTGGCAATCCTAGATGAAACTGAGCAGATGGTCCATTCCTAAGTGCTTAACAACATTTAATAGCAAATAAAAACAACTTCAAATCAATTTTGCATACTTTAAAAAAAAATTACTGAGAGTAAAGAGAATTTGTGGACTCTAACTATAACTTCAAAACTATATTTTGATGGGGCCTGCTTGAAAATTGGTAGATTCTATACCCTGTTGCAATATTATACAAACAATCAACAGCTAATAGAAGCCTTAAATGCCAATAAGAAATCATTGGAGAGGCCTCTGGGAAGTTTAATTGCCCAACAATATTCCCTACCATTTTGTCAAAATTAGTGTTAATATGTGAAGCACTTTTTATTGTGCTTTATGGATGGTAAGGCATTATTAGAGAGGAATGTAGAAAAACAAAAGCTTGTTACACTGGACTCAATTACTAGTCAAGAAGAGACTAGCAGTGCTGAGCATGGTCTAGCTTGTTATTCTTCATAGATGACCAGACAAGAGGCACTCAGGAATATGTGAGCAAACTGAGGGACACTGTCAGTCCATGGAGAAAACTTGACAGCTACTACTGCATTAGTATATATATATTTTAGTCTGGTCTGATCTCTACTCACTGATAACCAGGGCCATCTGCATGATTTTTAGGAACCAGTGCAAAGTGAAAAAATGGCTCCCCTTGTTCAAAAAGCATGAATGTATATTATATTTTAGAGACTGTCTCAAGAATAGATTTGATGCTTTGAATACTAATGACCAAAGAACAGACAAGTTGTGGGATGACATCAAGGACATCATACATGAAGAAAGCAAGAGGTCTTTAAAAA
>NW_004444406.1:88955-90858 GCF_000243295.1 Trichechus manatus latirostris | reverse complement strand
TTCTAGGAGTATTTACACAATAGAAATTGACAAGCACCACACTTTATCAAGTTTATCGAGCCAGCGAGCTGGTTTATTGAGACACATACAGAATAATAGGAAATAATTATTTGTTGATTATTTCTTTGAACACTTCTTGAACGTTTTTTCCCTTGATTGCCAGTTTAACGATGAACAAATATCAGTTTAATAAAAGTAATGAAGATATTATTTTTAAAGAGCAAAGTAAGTAATATTTTTTTAATTATTTGTGAACTTTTTTTCCTTGTAAGTCCCACCCATGTAATTATAGCAACAAGATTGTAAACTTGGTCATCTTTTGGAATCCCTCAAAACAAGATCCTTTTCTCTCACACATGATGCAATCCTCCCTACATAAGCTATTTCAGGTACTAAAATTCCCAGACCTAACGAAAACAAAACAAAACAACAAACACACAAAAAAACAGAAGGCACTTCCAATATATAGGAGTTCTTGGTGGCACAAACAGTTAAGTGTTAAACAAAAGGTTGACAGTTCAAACCACCTAGAAGTACCTCGAAAGAAAGGCCTGGCAACCTGCTTCCAAAAGGTCACAATCTTGAAAACCCTATAGAGTGCAGTTCTTTTCTGCAATACATGGGGTCACCATGAGTCAGAATCATGGGGAAATCTAGGTAAAAGAAGACTTTTGATAATATCCTCATTTCTCAGTTTGACTTGAAAAACATAAGGCCATCAAAGGACTAGAGAATATGTGTGTATTGGTTGTGGTTAACTCTTGGGATATCTAATCTAATTTAATGAAGTAGTAACACTAACACGTATTTTAAACATTTTTCTGTCTTCTCTAAACCACTGTAGTCATTAACCACAGCAAAATCCTCTAACATTAATGCTCTTTATCTATCTTCTAATTTTTCAATTCTACTTCTTCCCTGACATTCTTAAATAGATCTATTAGTTTCTATTACTTGTGATATGTGGATATATGAAGTTCTGTGCATTGAGCTGTCTAAATCCTTTTGTTCTTCTTTTATTACCAGTTGTTTAGAAATTGTTTTATTCACCAAATAGAGCTGCTTGCTTTGTTCTAATCAGCACATATTTTCTCTGAATGCTTTTGAAGTTATTGGATACAGTCTTCTCACATTTAATACCACATTAATTTAATACTGTAATATGTATTTGTGATAAAAATAAATAAATTTCAGGATTGATTGATTGATGCCCTGTCTAAATTCACAAAGCATCTGAAGTGGTTTACAAGAAGTAGCTCACATGTTACTACCTCTGGATTTTATCTGAGGAACTTGAATTTGCAGGTAGCAATCACAATAGTTTTCAGCGGAAGCTTTAAGGAGATATCAAACTAAACCAAAACCAAAACCAGTTGCTGTTAGGTTAATTCCAACTCTTGATGATCCCAAGTGTGCTTAGTAGAACTGCTCCATAGGGTTTTTAAGGCTGTGGTCTTCTGTTAGCAGACGGTCAAGCTTTTCTTCCGAGGTATCTCTGGGTGGTATTTTGGTTAGTAGTCCAGAGCTTAACCATTTGTACCACCCAGGGAATCCAGATATCATATGATATCTGCACAAAGAACATGTAAGAAATCATCAGATTAATTCTGTGATCACAGTCTTTGAACTGTCCAAATCTCTTTCTTAACAACCTCCTCCAAAAGAAAATGCCACGCAGCTAAGACTGAGCTGCTGTTATCTGGGAAACAAGAAAAGCTAGAGTCCCTGGGAATGATGACTTGCTAAACCTCTATGTATTGGTGACCTTGATAAATATACCAAAGTTTGTATATTTGCCCTTCCAGATTTGTTGACATCCTTTGTTCATCTTTACTGATAAGTCATTCTTTCTCATTAAGTCTACCTGCTCCTTTATTTAATACTTGTCATGATTGTGAATTTC
>NW_004444406.1:82916-88855 GCF_000243295.1 Trichechus manatus latirostris | reverse complement strand
CGATGACATGTGCAAAGACCTGGAGATAGAAAACTAAAAGGGAACAACATGCTCAGCATTTCTCAAGCTGAAAGAACTGAAGAAAAAAATCAAGCCTTGAACTGTAAAACTGAAGGATTCTACAGGGAAAATATTAAACAATGCAGGAAGCATCAAAGATGGAAGGACTACACAGAGTCACTATATCAAAAGGAATTGGTTGATGTTCAACCATTTCAGGAGGTAGCATATGATCAGGAGCCTATGGTACTGAAGGAAGAAGTCCAAGATGCAATGAAGGCATTAGCCAAAAACAAGGCCCCAAGAACTGACAGAATAGCAACTGAGATGTTTCAACACAGATGCAGTACTGGAAGTGCTCACTTGTCTATGCCAAGAAATTTGGAAGACAGCAACCTGGCCAACTGACTGGAAGAGATTCATATTTATGCCTATTTCCAAGAAAGGTGATCCAATCGAATGTGGACATTATTAAAAAATATCATTAATGTCACACAAAAGTAAAATTTTGCTGAAGATCATTTAAAAGCGGCTGCAACAGCATATTGACAGGGAACTGCTAAAAATTCAAGCCGGATTCAGAAGAGGAAGTAGAACCGGGGATATCATTGTTGATGTCACATGAATCCTGGCTGAAAGCAGAGAATAACCAGAAAGATGTTTACCTGTGTTTTATTGACTATGGTAAGGCATTCTACTCTATGGATCACAACAAATTATGGATAACATTGTGAAGAATAAGAATTCTGAAACACTTAATTGTGCTCATAAGGAATCTGTACATGGATCAAGAGGCAGTCATTCAAACAGAACAAGAGGATACTGCATGTTTTAAAGTCAAGAAAGATGTGCGTCAGGGTTGTATCTTTTCACCATACTTATTCTATCTCTATGCTGAGCAAATAATCCGAGAAGCTGGACTATATGAATAAGAAAGGGGCATCAGGATTGGAGGAAGGCTCATTAACAACCTATGATATGCAGATGACACAACCTTGCTTGCTGAAAGTGAAGAGGACTTGAAGCACTTACTGGTGAAGATCAAGGACCACAGCCTTCAGTATGGATTATACCTCAACATAAAGAAAATAAAAATCCCCACAACTGGACCAATAAGCAACATCATGACAAACAGAGAAAAGATTGAGATTGTCAAGCCTTTCATTTTACTTGGATCTATAATCAATGTCCATAGAAACAGCAGTCGAGAAATCAAAAGACACATTGCTTTGGGCAAATCTGCTGCAAAAGACTTTTTTAAAGTGTTGAAAAGCAAACATACCACCCTGAAGACTAAAAAGTGTGCCTGACCCAAGCCATGGTATTTTAATTGCATCATATGTAAAGAGAATTTGTGGACTCTAACTATAACTTCAAAACTATATTTTGATGGGGCCTGCTTGAAAATTGGTAGACAGAAATACCACAAGTGGATGGTTTTAACTAAGATAAATTTATTCCCTCACAATCTAGGAGGCTAGAGGTCCAAATTCAAAGTGCCAGCTCCAGGGGAAGGCTTTCTTTCTCGTTTGGCTCTGGGGGAAGGTCCTTGTCATCAATCTTTCCTGGTGGAGAAACTTCTTAGCACAGAAATCCCAGTCCAAAGGATGTGCTATTCTCCTGGCTTTTGTTTCTTGGTGGCATGAGGTCCCCCTGCCTCTCTGCTGGTTTCTCTCTTTTATATCTCAAAAGAGATTGATTTAAGACACAACCTAATCTTGAGTCCTGCCTCATTAACATAACTGTCACTAATCCCACCTCGTTAACATCATAAAGGCAGGATTTACAACACATAGGAAAATCACGTTAGATGACAAAATGGTGGGCAATCACACAATGTTGAGAATCCTGGACTAGCCAAGTTGACACACAAATTTTGTGGGGACACAATTCAATCCATAATAGTAGCAATTATCATAGCTACCAAAAATTACTTAAAATTGGTCAGTTCACACCAAGATCATTATAATTTCACAGGTGCTTTCCTATCACAAGCTGATATAGAATCTTCACCCTAGCTGCAAAGTATTTCCAGGAATCTACAGAGGCTGTCTCATTAGTGCCCTTGAAAACATGGAGAGATCACTTGTCTTTGCCCCACTGTGTCACGGGGTAGTGGAAACAGTGACACTCATGTACCTGCCCGAATTCCTCTCTTAGGGGGACTCAGACAACTACCCATAATGGCAGATTAGGCAGAGAACATTCTGCACTTCCTCTCTACCTCTCTCAGTGTATTCTGTCTCCACTCTCCCTCAATAATTATCCCAAACGCTCCTGCTCTCCACACGAACCAACTCATATACATGGATGCCTGAAGCTGCCTGCATAGTCAGTACAAACATCCCAGGCAAACATGCATCCACTGTAGTCTCAGTTAGGACTGCTTCCTTCATTTATATTACACTTCAGTGGATTGGAATCACCAAGGTATTTGTATATCATTCTGTTGCAATCCTTTCTTTTTTTCTACTCCAGATTGGCATCAGGCATGCCACCTCTGTTATCAGATTATTTTCTTTGAAGTCAACTGGATATTCTGCTGCCCATCAGTCCACCCCGTGTATCACTATAGAGACATATCACTCTACTCAATCCTGCAGCTTCAGTTATCACTCACTCACTCACTGACCACACTTAGCCTTAATTGACACCAGACCAATCTCATTGCTGGACATTCTCGTGACTTTCTTCTCTTTGTGTCTGTGGGCACAGGGTCTATAACATTCTCAGAGTGGGGCGGAAGATCACAGAGCAAACTGCTCAGAAAACAGGAGACTAATTTTAAAAATGAACAAGGCCACGGTATCCAGCATTAGAATTCTCAGGGGGATGGTTCGAATACTTGGAGGCTGGTCTTAGAACAACAACAGCTTGAGGTTGTGTTCTAGGCCCGCGGATTACTTTCTCAGTCTCAGCAGGAAATGACCGTAGTGTGTTCCACAGCTTTTAGAAAATAAACACTTTAAGAACTTGGAAACACCAAATCCAGTCCTGTTACTGACAGAAAGCAAGGATGCAAATCAAAGGTATGATGAGGACTTTTTTCATACCCTCTTAAGAGAAAAATGTCCTATGGGATGGAGACATTTTCTGAATATTGCTATGTTTATTTTGAGGAAAAAAAAAATCATAATTTCTGGCGAGGTTCATGCCACATTTGGACTCAAAATGTTTGTAAATGAGAATAAATGGTATGTGAAAAATTAATTTTTTTCATCCTGTTGCTGGGCAAGAGGCATACGTCATGAAAGTAAACGGAGCTCTGTCTCCAGATAATGAGAATGCAGTAGTTGCCAAGAGAAACTGTAAAATGTTCCCTATAGATATTTTTCCCCACTTGATCCTGTATTATGTAATTATTGTTGGAAAACATCCAAAGCAGTGAAGATTTCAATGCCATAAAATGAATAACGGGAAGGGCAACAGCTCCCAATTAAGATTGGAAGAGTAATAAGAATGTAAAGAACATGAAGGCCCTGCCAGCTCAGAATTATATTTTGAGAAGCAAGTACTGAAACTTTTTCTTTCAAGTATCAGCAATTATCTTCAGTTCCATTATGCAATTTCTTTGTATTTATTTATTTTTTATTCATTTTTTATTGGCTTGGCCTAGAACTATCTGTAGAGTTATAATATAGGATACTTCCTTTCTGGACTTTTCCATCCTGTATATTTTCATCATTACCCCTTTAACCACATATATGTGTCTTTCACTAACTCATATTTCTTTCCTTACTTCTTAGATGTGAAGATATCTGAAGGTTCAGTCCTCAAGTCTCTGCAAACTTTTAATCATGGTCTTTATATACTATCAAAAAATCATAAGTTCTCTGCGTGTTTGGGTCCCAAATCTTCATTTTCAATCATCCAAATTATTTTAATTTTTCTAGTATGTCATTGTATTTTCAGAGTTTATTACTAGCTGATTTTTTTTTCCTGAAGAAGTTTTCCTTAATCTTGCCTGTTGTGAAAGAACAGTTTGTATGCATCTATTTATGGCATATTCACACTATATTATAGTCATTTGTTTGTAAGGAACTGAATGTGAAAAAGTTGCATAAGTTGACAGTTGTGTCTCCGCTGGAACCTGCTTACAGGCTACTCACATGAGCACGCAAAGGAAAGCCACATCTTTGGGTGGTCAAAATATTCCAAGGTCAGACACTTAGCGTATGTTAAGACAATCAGATTTTATCTTAGTGTGAGGTGTTCACTCCCAAGGTGGAATTCAGGCTAACAAAATTGATAAAAACAGTAGAAATACAATGACCAGAAATTGATTTGCAATAGTTAAGTGATCATCAAGAAAATGAAATATTCATCCATGTTGAGAGATGTTTTGAAGAGTCATCATTGTTCTTTATTATTGCATAGTATTCCAGTGTGTATGTACAATAGTTTGTCTATCCATTCAACTCTTGGTGGGCTCTTTGGTTGTTTCCATCTTTTGGTTATTGTGAATAATGCTGCAATGAACATGGGTGTTCATATGTTTATTTGTGTGATGGCTCGTATTTCTCTATGATATATTCCCAGGAGTGGGATTGCTGAATTATATATTTCTATTTCTAGCTTTTTAAGGAAGCACCATATTGTTTTCAAAAATGGTTGTACCATTTTGCATTCCTACCAGCAGTGCATAAGAGGTCCAGTCTCCCCACAACCTCTTTGACATTTTTTATTTTCTGTTTTGTTGACTTGTACCAGTAATGTTGGTGTGAGATGGTGTCTTGGTCATTTAGTGCTGCTATAACAGAAATACCATAAGTGGGTGACTTTAACAAAGAGAAATTTATTCCCTCAGTCTAGTAAGCTACAAGTCCAAATTCAGGGCATCAGCTCCAGCGTCAGCCTTCTCTCTCTGTCGGCTCTGAAGGAAGGTCCTTGCTATCAATCTTCCCGTGGTCAAGGAGCTTCTCAGGCACAAGGACCCCGGGTCCAAAGGGTGCATTCTGCTCCCAGTACTTCTTTCTTGGTGGTATGAGGTTCCCATGTTTCTCTGTTCACTTCTCTATTTTATATCTTAAAAAAGACTGACATAAAACACAATCTAATCTTGTATATTTCATCAACATAATTGTTGCTAATCCATCTCATTAACATCATAGTGATAGAATTTACAACACATAGGAAAATCACATCAGATGACAAAATGATGGACGATCACACAATACTGGGAATTATGGCCTAGCCAAATTGATAGACATATTTTTTGGGGACACAATTCAATCCATGACAGATGGTATCTCATTGTAGTTTTGATTTGCATTTCTCTAATGGCTAGTGATCGCAAGCGTTTCCTCATGTCTGTTAGCTGCCTGAATGTCTTCTTTGGTGAGGTGTCTGTTCATATCCTTTGCCCATTTTTTAACTGGATTATTTGTCTTTTTATTGAGGAGGTGTTGGATTTTCCTACAGATTTTAAAGATGAGACTTTTGTCAGATGTGTCATAGCCAAAATTTTCTCCCAGTCTATATGTTCTCTTTTTACTCTTTTGGTGAAGTCTTTTAAGGAGCATAAGTATTTAATTTTTAGGGGACCCGTTTGTCTAGTTTATCTTCTGGTGTTTGTGTATTATTAATTATGGATGAATCTAGAAGGAATTATGCTGAGCAAAATAAGTCAATCACAGAAGGACAAGTACTGTATGAGACCACTATTATAAAAACACATGAAAATGTTTCCACACAGAAAGAAGCAATCTTTGATGGTTACAAGGGAGGGGAGGAGTCTGGAGGGAAACACACTAACTATTTAGTAGATAAGTGGTAACTTTGGTGAAAGGTAAGACAGTACACAATACTGGGGAAGTCAGTACAACTTGACCAGGGCAAAGTCACAGAAGCTTCACAGACATATCCAAACACCCTGAGAGACCAAGATGCTGGGCTGAGGTCTGGGAACCATGGTTTCAGGGGACATCTTCCTCAATTGG
>NW_004444406.1:80425-82421 GCF_000243295.1 Trichechus manatus latirostris | reverse complement strand
GAGACTAATGGGCACACCAGTCCAAAGGCAAAAAAGAGAAAGCAGGAAGGGACAGGAAAACTGGACAAATGGAAACAGGGAAACTGGGGTGGAGAAGGGGAGAGTGTTGACACATTGTGTGGGGTTGGCAACCAATGTCACAAAATAATTTGTGTATTAACTGTTTAACGAGAAACTAATTTGCTCTGTAAACTTTCACTTAAATCATAATTAAAAAAAAAAACAAAAGAAAAGGAAAAGAAGTCTTTATGTTCACTTGTCAGAGCATATTTTGCAATGCAGATAAATGCAGTTGAGTGGTTAAATTATAATGAGAAGGTTGCTTGGGTATGTATAGGATGAATCTCTACAATAAGACACCTGTAATTGTCCCTAGCTATTAAGATCCATGCCAGTGTCTGTTTGTTTTCAATTAACCTGTTTTTATGTTCCAACTTGAATAGCACATTTGTACTAAATTTATTAATGCTTTCAATTAAATTTAGTGCCAAATATTATCCCAGGAAGTATCCTCCCTTAAAAAGAGATTTAAATATGGATGCTCTGCTCTTTCTAATAGTTATACTGTAAGTCGAAAACTGAAGAACATCTCATTTCTTTATTTTGGAGCTCAGCTGGAGGAGGTATGGGAAAGGAGGGAAACTGTGGCTTCCTTACATCTGTTCAAAAGCTATTTTACCAGGTAGTGTAGCTCATCTACACAATTCCTAGGTAAAACACAGTAGAAATTAATAAATACAAGTGGAAAAATAATGAATAAAATAATTGAATGAATGCTTTTTTTTTTTTTCTTCTCTCTAAACATAAAATTCTGGGAAATAGCACTTGCATAAATTGCTGGAAAAGGTTCTGATGGCATAGATTATGGTCCATTTCTGCCACTTTATAGAGATAATCACATTCACATTCTTTATGTAAAAATTGGGAATTGTTTTCCTATTGTTTATTATGAAAAGAAACTTGTTAGCCTGGGTAATAAGCTTTCTTGGAGAGATGCTTGTCTTGAGGAATGAAAAACAAAGTACTGAGGGAGAAATGTTTCAAATATTTGTTTTCAAATCCAGAATTTAAAGAAATAGAACTGACTCCAGCAGTGCAAAGTCTTATATTTTGCCCACCTTTTGTGTTCTATTCTTAAGTTTAGTTTCAGAGGGAAATAGAAAGGAGAGGGTGAGGTAAAAGACATGATTTTAGAGTGATCAATCCAGACTGCGTTATTTTTAAGTTCAGAAAACCTCTCCTTGTGTCTGTTACCATTCTGTTTAATATGTAAATACTACAAACAGAAAATGTCCCTACCCCGTTTATAATTAAACCAATAAATTATTAAATATTTATGAGTCTGACCCTGACCTTGGTGGTGAAGAGATACCATTTTTACAAAGAATAAAACATGCAAAAAGTTCTCAATAATTAAAGAAGTTAACAGGCATTCAACCTTCACAGAATTCCTAAATGCTGGAATAAATGGTATTTGTTCAAATTTCACATGCCTATATGATCACAAGAAATTGGAGCTTTGGCTTCAGGGTCCATAAGCAGAGTAAATAGGACGTGGTCATGGACTTGGCTATTTTCCAAGGGCTTAAAACAACAGAATCAGAGCAGAAATACCTGGTTATTCATCCTGAGAACTTAAGAAAATAACTCATTTCAAATCTAAAGAATGTTGTGAGGATGGACGCAGGCTAATGTCAGTGACCAAGATTTTTGAAAAGAAGATGGAACAAAACACCAGAAGGAAGTCTTGCAGGATGAAATTCTCAAGTGACTTGAGTACCTGCAGAAAAACCCCAGCACTTGAGTAAATTGAAGCAATCACCAAACATTAAAAAGCTAAAAAGAAGAAAAAAAATAGTCAATATTTCACACTTCTTATTCTGGCAAGGATTACATTCTGTAAATCATATCCAGTAGAAATTGGATCCATTATTTTAGAAAGTTGGAATCGACCTTAAACAAATTAAACAAAACTGAGAAAACACGTACTGAAAGG
>NW_004444406.1:77663-79556 GCF_000243295.1 Trichechus manatus latirostris | reverse complement strand
GACATTGAAACCTTGTCCTGGGAAACTTATTTAGCTGAGAGAGGGAGACATGGGGATCATCACAGAGATACGAAGCTCTACCAAAGGGGAATAACACTTTATTTCACTTTGAGGTGGGAGAAGGCTGGAGAAGGAATCTAATATAACACAACTGCATCTGCATAGGACATGACTGGTACAAAGAATTTGATGGTTTCAATCTCAAATCTTCAGGAAGTCAGAATGAGAATATATAAATAGGTTGAATAGAGATCAAATATTAAAAATTAGAAAGGTAGGCAGGCAGAAGGGACATCTAAAATTAAGAGACAGAACTCAAGTCCTTGGCCAGCGTATAGTTGAAGGCTCTAGTTTCAGGAGGTGAATAGTATTTAAGCTCTTTTATAGAGATGGAAACTAATGCTAAGGGGAGAGGGGCATCATTTGACCAAGGTCTTGCAACTAGTTAGAGACAAAGTGTTGTTGTAGTTGCTGGTTGCCAATGAGTTGATTTTGACTCATAAGGACTCCTAAATGTGCAGAATAGAAACTGCCCCATAGAGTTTTCAAGGCCGTGATCTTTCAGAAGCAGATCACTGGGCCTGTCTTCTGAGGTGCCTCTGAGTTTGTTCCATCTGCCAACCATTTGACTAGTGATCTAGCACTTAACTGTTTGTGACACCCAGGGACCCCCGAGGCAAAGTAGAGAAAATCAAATCTAGGGCTCCTTGATACCATTGGAAATGCTCTTAAGATTTTACTACATTTCCTCAGAATTTAGGAATGGGATATAGGATTTTACCTGGTGTAAAACAGGACTGGAATATTACTGACTCGGCAACAACAAGGATCCTAATAGGTTGCCAGATTAGTGGTCTAATAGGAATAAAGCAAGGGTCAAGTAATCATGACTTGGTTCAGGGAGCATTACTTCATTCTATTTTCAAAGTATGAAAACAAAAAGAAGAAGTCAGAGTATATTATAAACAGAGGTAGGACTAAGCCTGTGAAGTTGGGTGGGAATAGGGTTGAAGGCATAATATCTCTACTCTCAGCAGTGAGGAACCCTTGAAAAGTGTAACAGAAGAAATTGAAGTGGGGTTGACCCTGTTATAGAACATGAGTAACCAGAAGCAATCAAGGTTATCTAGAACTGCTGTTCAAGGTCACTCTTAGTGACTAGCTTGGAGGTTCCGTGTTCCATCCTTGAACTCACATGCCACATCCATGGAGGAAGTAGTTGCCTCCAGGAATCTGTAGAGAAGGCTATCAAGCAGTACAAAAAAAGCATAAAACATGGGAAAAGATGCCACCAAATTTATCACTGCTTTTCATATACAGAGTAGGGTAGAATTAAATGATATATGTCAGGTATATTTTCCTTTACATGATCTATGTTACTACTCTTAAGTGTTATAGCTGTCCTCTCTGCACCTATAGACTATTCCCAGATGAGCATTATTTTGTTGTTACTTTAGAAATAATACAGTAGTTTCTACTGTTTTATTGAAATATGTTGCATGAAAAGTATTACCTACTACTAAGAGAATTTAAGAACAAAGTCACTGAAGTATTATGCTACTTCAGTATTATCATATTCTTAATGTGATTAATTTTTTTCATTGATTTCAACATCGCTTTGTTTTTTTTCCTAGAGTTTGTTGCTATTGCCCATAAAAGTAGAATTGAAATTAGATGGTGAAGGGAATCATTGATAAGAGGGAAATTCCAAAAAGAATGGGGTTGGGGGGGGTCACTTGACAATTTAAAAAGATAAATCAAGGCATGCTAACAGAGTAACAGATGTTCACAAATTTTGTAAAAAAACAGAAACCAGTTTCATTTATATATTTTACCTATGATTTTAGATGACGATTATTCATAATATCTATCCTTTCTGTTAAAAAAAAAAAA
>NW_004444406.1:68229-76719 GCF_000243295.1 Trichechus manatus latirostris | reverse complement strand
AAAAATTACAGCAGAGCAGTTGAAATGAGAATAGCCCAATATAGTGTCATAAAATCAAGACATGAATTTATTGGATAAAGGTCACGTCCTAATGTTTTATTATATAATTCTCTGTCATTGTTATGGGTGGTCAAACATTTAACGAGATTTTATTTATAACTTTTATTGACCTTCTAAAATACACCCCTTCAAGTACCCACTATATTGTACCTTTTTTTTCTTTTGTCCCCACCTAAGGTAACTCTAACTTAACAGATGCTAATTGATTTAGTGTCTGTACTTATTAAAAGAGGTAATATAAGCAGCCTTGCATGTGGAAAGTTAGATCGTGTCAGCGTTGTTCATTTAGATGTGATGGATGCCCTGCTTTGTTCTTTCATGGATAAATTTAAGAATTTTCTTACACATGAGCACAAATATATAAAATAAAAATTAAGAAAAAAGGTCTGCTGGGTTGTTGCTACTCTAAGAGTAGTTGACATCCATCTGCACCAATATCAGTTTATGAGCATCTTTACTATGGCGCTGTGCTTCGTGCTTTACTCTTCTATGAATTATTGCTAATTACTGACATCACTTGGTTTGCATTAATATTTTTTCTGAAATATTTGAAACATACAAACTGTTACAAATAATAAAATATCAAATATACATGTGTATATTTTATAATTTAGAAAAGAAAAACAATGCCAATATATTTGAAAGTCATCCCTACTGGAATTCCCCTCCCTCCATCCCAGAGGAAATAACTGTCCTAATATTAGTGAATTTTATCCCCAAGTGTCTCATTGTATTTTCTTTTTTAATAGCTTTATTGTGATATAATTCACATACCATACAATTAACCCATTTAAAATGTAAATTAAGTGGCTTTTAGTACATTCACGGTTGTGCATCCAAAATTTTTGTTACCCTAAAAAGACTCAGCATACCCTCTAGTCATCATTCTCCAACCCCCTCATCTCCCCAGCCCTAGACTACTATTAATCTACTTTCTGCCTCTATAGATTTAGCTATTCTGGATAGCTCGTATAAATTGAGTAATGCAATATGTGGTCTTTTGTGACTGACTTCTTTTACTTAGCATATGTTTTTAAGACTTAGCCATGTGATAACATACGTCAGCAGTTTATTCTTTTTATGGCTGCATAATATTCCATTGTATGAATACATAATATTTTATTTATTCATTCATCCATCAATGAACATTTGGATGGATTATACTTTTTGGCTATTATGAACAATGCTACTATGAAAATTTGTGTGGACATGTTTTCATTTCCCTCGGATATATACCTAAGAGTGAAATTGCTGGGTCACATAATAATTCTGTATTTAATTCCATTTGAGGGACTGTCAGATTGTTTTCTAAAGTGACTGCAGCATTTTAAAATCGTCTATTTATGAGAGTTTTAATTTCTCCATATATTCTTACCAACATTTATTATTATCTGTCTTTTTGTATATAGTCATCTGAGTGGATATGAAGTAGTATCTCACTTTGATTTTTCAATTATTTTTAATGATTCTTAGTATTTTAATATTTTATTATATATATTTAGTATGCTGAAACACCATAGTTTTTCTTTTATAATTGTGAAAACTGCATAGATTTCATACAATTGTGCCATTGTCTCTAATATTATTTTTTCATTTAATATTGTATTTTAAATATTCAAACATGTTAATAATTTGACTGTCACTTATTTATTTCTACTGATCTATATTATTTCATTGTATGAATATAGCTATTTGTTTAACCATTCCTCTGCTTGTTGATGAAAGTTAAAGTTGTTAAGTACTTTACTGGTTATTAGCAATGCTGCTATGAGCGTTCTTATTCATGCCTCCTTGTGCACGCATGCCAGAGTCTCCCAGTGCATGAGGTGACAAACTTGTCCAGATTTTCATGAGACTTTTATAGTTTTAGCACTGAAAGCCACGTGTCTGGGAAACCCCAAAGCCCCAGGATGGCTGATCACTGTAGCCCAGGTTTATCATTGGGTGTGGAATTGTTGGATCTTGGGCTTTATAAGAAATTGTCACACTCTCCTCTAATGTGGTTTTAATAATTTACATTACCACCAATAGGATTTAAGAGTTATTGTTTCTCACATCCTTAGTCATTTTAATGTTTAGCATGGTGGTGCAGTGGTTAAGAGCTTGGCTGCTAACCAAAAGGTTGGCAGTTTGAATCTATCAGCCGCTCCTTGGAAACCTTATGGGGGAGTTCTACTCTGTCCTATAGGGTCGCTACAAGTCGGAATTGACTCGATGGCAACGGGGTTAGTATGTTTAGTGATACTGTAAAACCCTAGTATAGCATAGTCCTTGGTAAGTTTAAATAGGATATTGTTGTTGTCAGTTGTCTTTGAGTCAGTTTCAACCAAGATGACCTTATGAATAACGGAAAGAAATGTTTCCCAGTCATGTGCCATCTTCATGATCATTGGTGTGCTTGAATCCATTTTATGGATATTTTGTCAATCCATCTCATTGAGGGTTTTCCTCATTTTCACTGACGCTCTCCTTTACCAGCCATGATGTTCTTTCCTAGTGATTGATCGTTTCCTGATGAGAGCTGAAGTCTTACCATCCTCCTTCTAAGTAGCATTCTGATGGTGTTTCTTCTTCTGGAAGTCCATGGGATAGTCAATGTTATTTGTCAATACTACAATTCACATGTGTCCATTCTTTTTCTGTCTTCCTTTTTCATTGTCCAGCTTTCACATGCATATGAGGTGATTGTGATAGCCAAAGCAGTAGGGAGCTGCTTAGCCATTAGCAACCAAAAACTTTAAGTGATAGCATTGAGTGTGGCTCAATTAGCAGCTGCTCAGACCAAGCGGAACCTGTGCCCTCCTGTCCATTGTCCTTAAAGAGCTGGTTGTGGCGCAAGCCAGTCAAACCCACTTTACTAGCCTACAAGTCAAAAGACAAAAACTGTAATTTGCCTTACTGTGCCTGCGTGCCATGATAACCTATGTAGTCCATAATGTTTTTATGTGCTTCCTTGTGAGAGACGGTACAAAAGATTCTGCATCCCTTAGTTTGGGGAGATTGATTTGAGGTATACACCTCCTTGCTCCTTCCCTGTGGCCTGCCATAAATGCACTTCCTCCCTCCTCACCTTGGTGTATCTTTATTAACGAGAAGCTGCACCAAGCAGGACCTGCTTTGGGTAGCAATTGAAAACACTGTGGATTGGGGCAGGTGCACCTTAGTCATCAAAATGACATTTTTGCTTTTTAAAACTTTAAAGAGGTCTTTTGCAGCAGACTTGCCCAATGCAATATGTCGTTTGACTTCTTGACTGCTGCTTCCATGAACATTAATTCTTGATCCAAGCAGAATGTAACTGTTGACAACTTTGGATATACCTGTGTTAATAATTGGTGCCTCTGCTTGGGATGGCAGGGGGTAATCAACAGGTCATCCCACCTCCAAAAATGGGTAGACAGAGGCTAGGTCTCCACATTCCAGGCATTCTCCAGACCCAAGGTCCCTAAATTATACTGATGAAATGATTCCTGAAACCCAGTCAAGTACAGGCCCCAGAATTGATACCTTTGATCTTAAAAAAATGAGTAGAAAATCAGCATCATGTGGTGCCAAACTACCCTTGGGACAGAATGGAGTTGCATCCCATGTTTTAGCCTGGAACTTCAGGGGGTTAGCAACTACCCCTTGCTAATTCATTATACTATATCAATGAAGCTCCAAATATCACATAATTGTAAGCATTATAGCTCACTCTGGTATTAAAGCGGATTTTACTATATACTGTAGTATCATGCACACATGTGTAGGAATATATGTGAGAATATATAATTCTGCATTTATTTTTTTATTAAGAGAAATATTCAATAGTGATTTTTTTTTTTTTATTTTGGCTTGGTGTTGCAGATTATAGAACAGATAAGTATATATTATGCAAAGTGTATGTCCTTATAGCTATTTGCTAACTCCACACCATACTTTGCGTTCCCTTTCCTTTATTCTTGGTTTTACCATCATGACCAATATACTCTCTTGTCTGCACTAATGTACTCAATTTCAATTATGTTATAATTTCTAGTACTACCACATTCTCTTTTACACATACACACACACAAATACACATATGCACACCTATTCCAAAGTACTCTTAGCTTTGCTGTCAGAGTAATTTGGTAAAGACAAGCTCCCAACATGTGAAACTATCACATACCTTTGAGTGACAACTAGGCTGAATACTGTATAATTCTAAAATAAGATTAAAGCAGGCATGTTTACAGGACTGGCTTTACTATGTGTCTTAAGTTCACAAACTAGCTCATTAAAATGTAAAGATATGTGTGACACCATTCAAAGTGTCGTCTTAAAACATTTGTTTTGGTGACATAAGCATTTAGGAAGTCATTTTACATATGACTGTAAATTTGTGCTATATTTGAAAGTGTTCAGAATTGCAAGTTCTTATATTTCAAACCTAAGTATCTTCTAGTCATACTGTACACAAAAGGAAGCAAAGCCCATTCCAACAATCATAGTGGGGAGAGTGAACATCCAGCTAACAGACAAAATAGCTCTAGCTAGACAAACAATGAGTTCCATATTCTGGACTTTGTAACTCCACCTCCATGATATTATCCCCCAGGGATTAAAAATTATCTTAGCACTTTCAACTTGTGAAGGATTCCATTGACTCTACCATAAAAAATCATTACGTACTGTGAATTAAAATTAACTTTAGACATTGAAGTCTCAATTAAACATTAAAGTCTTCCAAATGTCATGGCCAAAAGTACAAGTTCTTTTCTCTCTTCTGAGTTGCCAAGTAAGTGAATATTTAGAAAGATGGGCTTTTGGTTACTGATTTTTCATCCAATTCAAAGAATTGATGAGTGGTCAAGGGTAGCCAGACTATTGCTTTTGCTTCTGGTGGAATCCAAAACCACAAAGAGTATATTACACTGAAATCTAAGGATATATAGTTGTGATTAATAAACAACAACACAGAATAGCATTATACTTAAATTCTAAATGGTGTTAGGTGAGAAATAACATATAGTAAAACTATTTTGTCCTAAAATATAATTCCTAGTTTTCTGAAGGTAAGAATCCATTTGGAATCCACTGGATGAAGCTTTCTCAAAGGAGAATCAGTGTAGTTAATTTAACAGTGATCCAAGAAGAACCGTAGCAGGTAGACATCTAACAAATCATTCATTCAAGATGTCATCTGCAAAATTTGCAAAGTAAACACTGTTCATTTATGATTTCAGTTTTTTGTTGAGTCAGTTCTGCCAGGAAAAGTCTGACTGGAACCCACAAAGGGTAATAAATTATTCAATTGTTGTGATTTCAAAATTTAAGTTTGATTCTCTCAAATAACCACTGCCTGTCATTGGAATTGACTCGACAGCAACGGGTTTGGTTTGGTATCATCCTATGACTATAATAAGCTTTAGCCAGGTGTTCTTGTATCTTCTATTAAGTATAGCCTTTTTCCATGTTAAAAAATAAAAATAAAAACTTTTATAACAAACATTATCTTATCTGATGATCTTTCCAACAAAACATTGGAAATATTCCTATTAACTTATGCAATTATAGGTTTATTTTTTGTTGTTGTTTTGTTTTTATCATCAAGATAGTCATTAGTATGGGAGTACATTTAGATTAAAATATCAATACCCTATCCTCTGTTATGGATGTATCTATAAGGTTATAACAGACTAGGATTAGTTTTGAATTAACCTTAGAACTTAATTGATGTCCTTTCTGAATAGTATTGGTGACATTAAGCCCCTAAATTGTCATTTAAGCTATGTCTAAATGTAACCACTGAATAACTTACTCCATTAAGTGTTTGATTAATTTCAACTGATTAATCAAGGAACATAGAATCCTAGAGTTGCATGGAAATTTAGAGTGGTCTATTCCATTATTTCACCTTGTCAAGCAATACAAGATTATATGTATACATACATATATCTATATCTATCTATCTATCTATCTGTATACATATATAGTCATGCACAACATAGCACTCTTTTTGGTAAGGTCCAAATGCATATATGTCTGTGGTCCCATAGGGTTATAATGGAGTTCAGAAATCCCCAATGGTGAAGGGGATGTAGTGGATGTAACTGGACGTACCAAAAGCAACAGCATCTCACGCTCAACAAGTTTATCTCATGTCTCTTGTATACAAAGTGATTGTGCTGTCAGGTATATAATGGTACAGTACATATATAAACTATAACACATATGTCTTGATAATCATAATAAACATCTGTGTCACTTGCTTATATATGTGCTGGAGTGGACTTTGTATTGTTATTTTAATGTGAACTTACCTTACTTACAAATAAAATGTTTACTGCGTTCTGGCAAAATGGCGCTCTAGGCAGAAGGACCAGACCGTCCCTCCACAGCAAAGATCCGAAAATCTAAACCAAACAGAGAATACAACAATCCTGAAACCCTAAACCATCAAATGAAGAGATAAAAAACTCAGCCAAGCACAAAATGGAGTGAGAAAACTGACAGAGAACGGAGAGCGAGGAGAGATTCATGCAGAGGTTCCCTACCAGCTAATGCAGCATGGATCCACCTTCTTGGACTCCTATTGGAGACCAGCAAACAGCGGGTATGAGGAAGCAGCCTCACAGAGCATCCAGTGGGAGACAAAACAACTGGTAATTTGCAATATATGCTTTCCCACCCCCAACATTTCTTCACCCTGACTCGGCCTCCTCTGCTTCCCACAGCCACAATCTCTTGTCCAGGAAACACCGGCTGCTTGGATTCCACACACCCAAACGGGCCGGCTCTCTGAGTGCCATTTGTTGGTGGCTGGTGTTGCTTTTTTCCACTTCTTTTGGTTTCTTCCTTACCTCTCACCACCTCCCACTCCTTTTGCTCAAATACCTGACTCCATGCACCAACTTTGCTTCTTCATGAGGGACTGCAGAGCTCCAGTAATTTGTGATATATGCTTTCCCACTCCATACCCTTCTTCAACCACACTCGTTCCCCTCTGCTTCCCACGGACACAGTCTCTTGTCCAAGAAACACCAGCCCACACTAGCTGGCTCTCTGAGTGCCATTTGTTGGCTGCTACTGTTGCTTTTTTTTCTGCTTCTTTTGATTTCTACCTTACCTCTCACCACCTCCCATCCTCCTTTCACTCAAATACCTGGCTTGGTGCACCATCTTTGCTTTTTCCTGAGGGGCTGTGGAGCTCCGTTCGAGTGTGGAGCTGCTTCCCGGTCTGGGCTGCCATGCTGGTGGGATCCTGGGGCTTTTGTGCGTTTGTTGGTTTTGAATTGTTTCTTTGTTTTCTTTTCCTTTTCTTGAGTTGGGAGCCCTTTCTGGCCAGGCGGTGCTGCGTGGCAATGAGACTTCCCCCTTGGCTTGCACAGACGTGCAGAGGGATCCCTGAGGGCATTTCTTTCTTCGTTGATTTTTTTTTCTGTGCTTTTGGGGGCCTTTCTTGTTCCTTTTTTTTTTTTTTTAATTCCTTTTGTTTTCTTTTCCCTCTTTTTCCCTTTGCCTTTCTTCATTGCTCAGTTTCTTGTCTCTCTATATCTTCCTTCTCTTTCTATTCCCTGAATACCTGGCATTGTATACCTCTACACCTTCTAGCTAGGCTGTACTGCAACACCTGAAAGCGACATCCCCAGACCTCATAGCTGCACTGGTGGGATCGCTGGGAACTTTGCGGTTCTTTAACCTTTCTGATTTTTATTTATTCATTCTTTTCTTTTCTTCATCTTCCCCTTTCTGTTTTCCTCCATTTCATACTCTCTCATCTCTCCACTCCAACAGCGAGCTCTCCTAGCATTCTTTTTCTTTGTTTGTATGTTTTTGGTTCCTGTTCCTTTCTCCTCTCTCCCATAAACATCTTAGCTCCACACACAACAATCTCCCCTCTGCATCCTGCCTACCTGCACCGTGCGCTTGACATCACACTACCAAGCAGCACAGGGACGGCCTACTGGAACCTGCCCTGCACTGATTACTAGCCCGCCCTGGTGCCTATAGTAAGTGCCACTAACAACCTGTCCCAGTAACTCCTCTTCAACTAGACCTGCCCTACAGTACCATAGCTGAGTGACTGACCCTGCCAATTGGAGAAGGAGGTGAAAAGTATTGTGCCCACAGATGAGCAAAAAAAAAAAACACACAGTCCGCCTGCTCAGACATAGTCAAATTTAAAAAAGAAAAAGGGAGGGGGCGAAACAAACAAATCTACAATCAATAAATGAAAAAGATAACTACTGAATGCCCTGAAGACAGCAGAAAATATCAAAACATTTACAAAAACAGGACAGGAAGGTTCCAGTAGGCATCCAAAATAAAAGACCAGATGACTCTCCAGTGAAAGAAAATGCACTAGAACTACCTAATAGGGAGTTCAAATCTCTAATACTCAGAATTCTCCAAGAACTGAGGCAAAAAGCTGACAAACATGAGGAAAAAATAGACAAATTCATGGAA
>NW_004444406.1:55769-62227 GCF_000243295.1 Trichechus manatus latirostris | reverse complement strand
TTGCACATTAAAGGAACTCTTGTGGCTTTTCACAACATTCAAAGTGCAAGAGACAAAATTTTGAAAGTTGGTCCAAACACAGAAAGGAGTATGATAATTCACCAAAGGAGTATGGTAAAAATACTCACCCTCTATTAAGTTACACAATGAGAAAAAATAAAGTAAAAATTTTTCAAAAAAATGTAATAAAATAAAATGTTTACTGTATAACAGTGTCTGCTTTGACTCGCAGACAGCAGCATCCAATCTCGTGTATTACATATCTCTTGAGTGTCGTAGCGTTACCTCTCTGTTTAATTTTCTTTCAAAAAAAATTACTGCAAAGTGCACCACAGCTCCCAAATGCAGTAAAATCAGTGACAGTGATAGCAGCAGCAAGAGGCAAAGGAGAAATGTTGATTTGGATGTGAAACAAAAGGTATTAAACAACACAAATGTGGAAAATCAGTGAATGCTATATCGCTCATGATTTAGGCATGTTCGCACAAAGTCCAAATCATCTAAGGTCCTATTTCACAGACCGTATTGTGGACGTTAAGCAATGCATGACTATATATGTGTGTGTATATATATATATGTATATGGGACAATGGTTATTCAATGACAGAGTTCTGGTCTTCCATGTGGGAGAGCCTTGTTTAATTCCTGGACTATGCACCTCATGTGTAGCCACCACATGCCTGTCAGTGGTAGCTTGTGTCTTGCTATGATGCTGAACAGGATTCAGCAGAGATTCCAGACTAACATGGGTTAGGAAGAAAGGTCTGGTTTTCTACTTCTGAAAATCACCCGATGAAAACCCTGTGGATGACAATAGTCCCATCAACAACCAATCACAGGGCTGGTACAAGATCAGGCAGCACTTTGTTCTGTTGTGCATAATATTGCCATGAGTTGGGAGTCAACTCAATGGCAGCTAACAAAGACTATATATATTCCCGCTCAGATGTGTCTCAGCTTCCCTTTGACATCTGTAATCCAAGTTGTGATTAAAATTTCTAATTTGGAGGTGGGAGGACTGAGATGAAAATTCTAGAGTGATAGAATATGACACAAAAATTGAAGCAAATCAATCATAATGGCTGTGCAGGCAATATAAAATTAAATGCAGAGAAAGGTTAGCGAATGGTATAGCTGTTGTTCCCTTCAATTTGGGGCTTTTCTTGAATGCATTTTTTTTAATAATCGATAGTCATCTTTCGAATAGTGCCATTTTCCCCCTTATATGGTAGTATACGAGTTAATTATTCATCTTACAATTGTGAAGAGCTGCCAGGTGCTGAAGAGGTCAGCTAAGACAATGAGCCAAACTGTAAGTAATGGTCAAGGCTTTATTTATTTAGTGCGATAATATAAGGAAAAGGCTAAACAGGAAATGGTATAATCTCCCCCAGGGTTTCATTTTTCTTCACAGAATGACACTGGGTGAGGGCCGGGTTTATCAGCACAGATAGGATGATTGGATTACTGCTGAGGGAGCCCCAGACAAAGGGTTCCTGCTGTTTTATGAATCTGGGGCCAGTGAAAGGGAATGGGGGAAGGGTTAGAAGTAGAAAAGTACTGAGTGCTGAGTCAGAGTGGAGAACAGTGTCTCCGCAACCCATTAATAAGATTGTCTCAGCAGAGGCATCTGAGAAAGGCCTTGATCTAGGGACCTCCAATAATGATACCTGTGAATGGATACATTTGGGCTAGGAATGCATGACAACATGGCAGCCTGGAGGTGGCCTGAGTCCTTGACTACAACTCCCTCTATAGTGTGCACAAAGTCTGATTGGGTGAAGCCAGCTTTCCCCCATGAGGTCTGCCACATAAAGCCTTTGAAATTGCTTATGGTTGAGCCTGAAATATTGCACATATGATTTTTGGCCTGGAGTCAGAGTCGTCAACAATACCCATTACCAGTTGATGTCAGGTTGATTCTGACTCATAGCGACCCAATAGGACAGATTAGAATGGCCCCATAGTGTTACCAAGGCTGTAATCTTTACAACATCCTTCTCCTGCTGAGCAGCTGGTGGATTTGAACCCGACTTTCGATTAGCAACTGAGCACTTAATCACTGCACCACCAGGGCTCCTTTCCTCAATAATTAGTGGCAAGATTAGTTCTATAAAATATCACAATCCCCATTTTACAGGTAAAGAAATGAAGCTAAATAAACTTACTTTAAGTGCAAGTTTCACACTTCAGAAATTCCTGGAGCTCAGACTGGAACCTCGGCAGTTACTACCCAGGCTGTATTATACATCCTCCCTTTTGAATGTAAAGATGAACTCTTCTTAAGTGTGGAAAGAAATAATCATTGGTGTTCTGACCTCCAACCATCAGTGCAATAATGATATACTGTGAGAAATACAATAACTAAACAAGCAGACCAATGTGTTGTTAAATAAATTATTCATATTTTTATACAATTATGCAGAGTCTTTGATGTATAAATAATTTCTGAAATTATTTTATTCTCTTTGATGTTTACTTATTAAAGTACAAACTTTAAAACTTTGAAGTGACCAGAAATTAAAGATATATTTATTTTAAAACTTACCACAAAGAAGTGGTATTTCTCAAAGAACATTTTTAAAAATCCTATATTTAATTTAGTAAAATATCTAGGTGTCTGCCACAACAGTGATGTATACCAGAGAGAGTGAATCTTTGGAATGTTTTGTCCAGCAAGTGTTTTAAAGAGCACCAATAAAATGCTAATGAAGGCCCATCAGTTACACTGTATTTCCCGTGAAGAATTTGGCACATGTAGCATGCTTTTTATGAATCTCCTCCTTAAAAACTAATCAAAGCTAGTATATCTCCTTTCAGGCTCAAAATGTTGGGAGAAGGAGATTGGACATAACTGAAGGTCAGTCAGCAGCCAGACTCCTCAGGAAGCTGGCCTTATTCTGGTGCATTCCTAACCACGCCTTGTCTGAGATCACCTGGTTTCACGCCTTAGAGCTGCAACCATTTAACTCTCTCAGCTTTAGCAGCATTCACTGCACTCATATTGCTGGGCAGACACTGAACCATTTTTTCCAGGGAACAAGAGAAGGGAAAACAATCAGCCATAAGCTTGCCTTCAAAGATCTTATAATTTGGAAGGCGAGAGAAGATAGATAGGTGTGTCAATCTTTATAGAATATGTTAGAAAATATTTAGTTCCAGAGAGAGATACAGATAATGGGATATAAAAAAATAGAAGAGATTATTTCTATCTGACTAGAAGTTTGAGGAATCCATAGTTTCGTTTGGGAACATTTTAAGAAATAAATACAGTTTGAAACTTGAGATAGTGTACTTGCTAGGTTAGCAGGTTTAATAAATCCACCCCACCTTCAATGCTTTGAAAACCTATTAACAGTGGCATAGCTGAGCTCTGAGACCTGTGGAATTTGTCCAAGCATTGTTTCCAATCCACTCCTTTAAGATTGCTTACTTTCCTCTCATATTCCTTTTTATCCATTTCTCTGTTAATTGGTTTTTCCATTTATACCTAGTTCATTTGGATAAATAACTAGTTGAATGTTCTGCTTGGTTTTAACTGATTATGAATTCAGTGAATATCAATTGAGTGTAGTATGAGTAATTCAACAGGATAGGGACTAAAGGGAGAGTAGAAAACAAAACAGGCATAGTCCCTTCCCTCATGTGGCTTTCACTCTCTAACAGCCAATGTTGTTGGGGGAGTTATTTCATTTTCATTGTTGAACTTAGCTCCATTGTCAACATTCCAGGTGGAAATACTTCGTTTCCCACACAGAGTCAAAATAGGTGACATACTGGACTACAGTATGTATGGAAATAATTATAAATACTTAGATCTGGGCATTACAAAACGATATTCAGCATACAGGAAAACACAGAGTGGATGAGGCACACACGGTATGAAGGAGCATTGTTTGGTTGTTATGATGACTGTGTGAATTTGAGTAGTGGAAAGATATTCAGGAGACAGATCATTCATTACCATAACACAATGCCAGGTTAAGTGAGTGAGAAAAAGATATAAATTCTTCAGTCTATTAGAGAAGAGGAAACCCTGGTGGCATAGTGGTTAAGAGCCATGGCTGTTAAGCAAGAGAAGTTTAAAATAAAATTGGAAATATTTTACTAGAATGTTTGCAAGAAGTTCTGAACTTTCAAGGATGGGGTAAATATATGTATATTTGTATATATATGTATATTTTTTTTAATGAATCATCTTAAGGGGAACATGACAAAGAAAATGGAAACTCAGCTTCTGTGATGATTTTAGGCAAGGACACCCTTGAAAGTCAAGTCTGCAGTGCCACCAAGGCCTCTAAAAGCCCTGGAATGATAGGTGTGCCATTGACCTTTATGTCCAATCCAATTAGCTAAAACCTGTTTAAACAACTGGACTGTGGAGTCATTTTTGCGTGTGAAGGCAGATGTCAAGTGTGACAATTTGAATGAGTAGGAAAGATTGCTAAAAGGGATACAGTACAGGGCTAAAGACATCACAAACAAAGTTTTCTGATACATGATTTGAGTATTGGAGAGATTGGCCTTCAACAGCACGGAGGGTTAGAAATTCATTCTCTATACTTGCCCAAATTCCTCAACAGTCATCTCAAATTTTGCCTTCTCCACTAAATCTTTAATCTAATTCGGATTCAATTAAAGTTCTAAAGTCTTTTTTCTACATCACATCATTTTGCTCCTTATTGTTCTGCATATATGTCTTCATCTTTCTCCTTAATACTCCATTAGGCCTGTAAATATGAGGACAACTTATTTCATCATCCTACTCAGCATTTAGAACACTGCAAAGCCTCAAATAGATAAACTGTTGAGACTTACTGATTAACATAGTTTGTGATCAGCTGTACAAATAACTCTTAGAAAGTCCCTTTTGTGTCGAGATTTTAAAGGAGTGGACCCCATGGCAGGATCAGAATTGGAGCTAGATGCCTGCAGAGCTTAGAGGCTGCGCTAGGAGCTGTGGGCAGCTGCCACGGGACTGACAAACTGCTATGATGGCTTTGAGCCATCTGGAAAAAGATATTAGTCGATGAGGAACATGGTTTCCTCTCTCCTTTCCTGAACACCTGCACTGGCCCAATTTAATACAATTTATTCAGGAGAGTGGGCCACTTAGCAGCCCACAGTTATGGCCAAAGTCCAATATCCATAACCCCATTAAACCCTAATCAAGTGGGAGAAAATGAGAAGCAAAGAGAGATGGTGTTCTTATTTTTTTTTTTTCTGGGCTCCCAGAACCCAAAGAAAATACACAGACATGTATAGAAAACAACATAAATGGAAGGTAAATTAATGGTGCTGATGAAACATATAGATCTATAACAACCTTTTTAATTTTAGATCGATTTTCTGGCAACCTAAAAGATCTGGAAGAGGGTCAACTACACGAAAGGATAAAAGAGATGAGCCTGACCTGTGTGTGGTTGATTGTAGTTTATGGAGACTTTCATATACATTGTCTTATTTGACAGTCGCAATAACCTTACGAGGCTATTGAATTGTCAACACATGCCTCATTACATGCATTTTTCTATAAGAAAGCTGAGGCAAATATAATCATAGGAATAATAATATTATCTACCATTTAGCAATTCCACAACTACTCTATCAAATCTCAGTAGCCATGGGTATAATTCAAACCTGTGTCTTCTATTCCAAGTTTAAGTCTTTTTCTACAGACTCAGTCTCTTATAATTTTCAAGGTACTAAACTGTACATTCCCAAAGTATGCTTCTAGGAAAGCAAATTCCATGGTCAAGTAGAATAGAAGATGTTGGCATAGAAATAGTTCATTTGATTTCTCTGCTGTAGGCTTTATAAACATTTTATATCTTCTTCTCAAACCTTAACATATTATAATCATCAAAAGAGGGGGTAAAAGGGATTGGTATAAGCGAGACGATAGTAGCAACAAAAAGCCAAGCTAAGTATGAAGAAGGTGAAATTAAGAAATCACACACACACACATATATACTATAGACATGAGGCACTGCAGCTTTTTAGATTATAAACTTCATAGCACTTTCCGTTGAAAACCTACAAACTCCAAACAGCTCTCAGGCTGTCCAGACGGAAGAGAATCTGCCCCTTGACAGGTCCTAGCATTCTGATTCCTCTCTGTTATGATGTTGTCTTTCAGGAAGAAAACCAAAAACACCAAAGCAGTTGTCATTGAGTTAATTCTGACACATGGCGAACCTAGGTGTCGCACAGTAGAACCATAGAGTTTAAAAAGCTTCAACCTTTTGGAAGTAGATCACCAGGCCTTTCTTCAGAGTTGCCTATGGGCATATTTGAACTGTTAAACTTTTGGTTATTAGTTGAACACTTAACCATTTGTGCTATCCAGGGAAAGGTCCCTGTTTTTGTTGTATATAATTGTCTGCACATCACTCGTGAGTTGGCAGGTCCAGACTTTGTTAGTTCATTCATTCAAAAATGTTCTTTAAGTGGTTGAT
>NW_004444406.1:41016-43297 GCF_000243295.1 Trichechus manatus latirostris | reverse complement strand
CCCAAAGAATCCACAAGAAAACTACTGGAACTAATAGATGATTTCAGCAAAGTTTCAGGATACAAGCTAAACATACAAAAATCAATTGGATTCCTTTACACCAACGAACAGAACCTCGAAGAGGAAATCACCAAATCAATACCATTTACAATAGCCCCCAAGAAGAGAAAATACTTAGGAATAAATCTAACCAGAGACATAAAAGATCTATAAAGAGAAAACTACAAGACTACTGCAAGAAACTAAAGGAGACCTGCATAAGTGGAAAAATATATCTTGCTCATGGATAGGTAGACTCAACATAGTGAAAATGTCAATTCCATCCAAAGCAATCTACAGATACAATGCAATCCAGATCCAAATTCCACTAGCGTTTTTAATGAGATGGCAAAACAAATCACCAACTTCGTATGGAAAGTGAAGAGGCCCCCAATAAATAAAGCATTACTCAAGAAGAAGAACAAAGTGGGAGGCCTTACACTACCTGATTTTAGGACCTATTATACTTTCACGGTAGTCAAAATAGCCTGGTACTCATGCAACAACAGATACATAGACCAATGGAACAGAGTGGAGAATCCAGATATAAGCTCATCCACCTATGAACAGCTAATATTTGACAAAGGCCCAAAGTCCATTAATTAGGGAAAAGACAGTCTCTTTAACAAATGGTGCTGGCATAACTGGATCTCCATCTGCAAAAAACTGAAACAAGACACATACCTCACACCACACACAAAAACTAATTCAAAATGGATCAAAGACTTAAACATAAAATCAAAAACGATAAAGATCATGGAAGAAAAAATAGGGACAACACTAGGAGCCCTAATATATGGCATAAACACAATATGAACCATAAGTAACAATGCACAAGCTCCAGAAGAGAGACTAGATAACTGGGAGCTCCTAAAAATCAAACACTTATGCTCATCAAAAGACTTCACCAAGAGTAAAAAGACAACCTACAGACTGGGAAAAAATTTTTGGCTACAACAAATCCTATCAGCAACTCTGTAAAGGTCAACACTCTCCCCTTCTCCACCCCAGGTTCCCCATTTCTATTGGTCCAGGTTTCCAGTCCCTTCCTGCTTTCTCGTCTTTGTTTTTGGGTTGATGTGCCTATTAGTCTTGTATACATGATTGAACTATGAAGCATGACCCTCATGTGTGTGATTGTTGGTGCTATAGACCTGTCTAATCTTTGGCTGAAGGATGAACCTCAGGAGTGACATCAGTACTGAGTTAAAAGGGTGTCCAGGGACCATACTGTTGGGGTTTCTCCACTCTCTGTCAGATCAGCAAGCTTGTTTTTTTTTTTGTTGTTGTTGTTATTGTTTTCGTGAATTTGAATTTTGTTCTACATTTTTCTCCCACTCTGTCCAGGACCCTCTATTGTGATCCCTACTACAACAGTTGGTGGTGATAACTGGACACCATCTAGTTGTTCTGGGCTGAGTCTGGTGGAGGCTGTGGTAGTTGTGGTCCATTAGTCCTTTGGACTAGTCTTTCCCTTGTGTCTTTGGTCTTCTTCATTCTCCTTTGCTCTCATCGCAGCTGGAGCCGCTTGTTTTTTGACTCTGAAATATCTATATCTATATATATTTTTGTTATTGTTATGTGCTGTTGAGTCTGTTCCGACTCATTAGTGACCCTATGTACAACAGAAGAAAACACTGCCTGGTCCTGCACCATGCTTGCAACCATTGTTATGCTTGAGCCCATCACTGCAGCCACTGTGTCAATCCATCTTGTTGAGGGTCTTCCACTTTTTCGCTGACTCTCCAGTTTACCAAGCATCATGTTCTTCTCCAGGGACTGATCCCTTCTAATAACATGTCTAAAGTAAGTGAGACATAGTCTCAACATCTGTGCCTCTAAGGAGCATTCTGGTTTTACTTCTTCCAAGACAGCTTTGTTCATTCTTTTGGCAGTTCATGGTGTATTCAATATTCTTTGCCAACACCGCAATTCAAAGGTGTCAGTTCTTCTTTGGTTTTCCATATTCATCATTCAGCTTTCACATTCATATGAGGTGATTGAAAACACCATGGCTTGGGTCAGGCTCACCTTTGTCTTCAAAGTGACATCTTTGCTTTTCAACACTTTAAAGAGGTCTTTTACAGCATATTTGCCTAATGCAATGTGTCTTTTGATTCCTTGACTGCTGCTTCTATGGGTGTTGATTGTGGATCCAAGTAAAATGAAATCCTTGACAACTTCAATCTTTTCTCGGTTTATCATGATGTTGCTTATTGGTCAAGTTGTGGGGATTTTTGTT
>NW_004444406.1:28747-40916 GCF_000243295.1 Trichechus manatus latirostris | reverse complement strand
TCTTTATGCTGAGGCGTAATCCATACTGAAGGCTGTGATCTTGGATCTTCATCCGTTAAGTGCTTCAAGTCTTTTTCACTTTCAGCAAGAAAGGCTGTGTCATCTGCATAATGCAGGTTGTTAATGAGTCTTCCTCCAGTCTTGATGCCCTGTTCTTCTTCATATACTCCAGTTTCTTAGATTATTTGCTCAGCAAACAGATTGAATAGGTATGTTGAAAGGACATAACCTTGACACACATCTTTCTTGACTTGAAACCATGCAGTGTCTCCTTGTTCTGCTCTAATGACTGCCTCTTGATCTGCGTACAGTTTCCTCATGAGCACCATTAAGTGTTCTGGAATTCCCTTTCTTCGCAATGTTATCCGTAATTTGTTACGATCCACACAATTGAATGCCTTTGCATAGTCAATAAAACACAGCTAAACATCTTTCCGGTTTCAGCCAGGATCCATCTGACATCAGCAATGATATCCCTGGTTCCGCATCCTCTTCTGAATCTGGCTTAAATTTCTGACAGTTCCCTGTCAATATACTGCTGCAGCCACTTTTGAATGATCTTCAGCAGAATTTTACTTGTGTGTGATATTAATGATATTGTTCAATAATTTCCACATTTGATTGGATCACCTTTCTTGGGAATAGGCATAAATATGTATCTCTTCCAATTGGTTGGCCAGGTAGCTGTAAAATACACAATTTCAAGAAGTCCACAAAGAAAAACTCCATGTGTAAAGGCAATACTTTGTGAGATCTGTTCTTTTGAATGATCTACAGCATTTTACCTACATGTTGAATTCTACTAAGTTGCTGCTGCTTGCAAATTGTCTAGCCAGATATTAGGTGCTGTCTGGAAGGGGATTGGAAGACTAGAGATTGCTAAATTACTGACAGCTAAACAGTAATTCTCCATTATGACACTTAGAACAACACATCTCGTCCACAACTTAACATATGGGAAATATCAGAGAAGGCATTACAGGTAAGGATTGATATTTCTATTCTAAAGAAATTCAAGTTACTGATAGACTGAATATATAAAGAAACAACAGCCTGACCATATACATTACAATAGAACTCTGACCTACAACCTCTACATCAGCTAGCACAGAACGTCAAACCATAAATAATCTCTGCAGCAATCATCCCAGAAGAGTTAGGACTTTGTCAATGACTGCCAGCTTTCTTGTTTTTTACCCCAGCTTCTAACTCAGGACCAACAAGAGAAAGCCAAGTATGCTCTCCAAACTGATCACATGAAATGTCCTGCTTCTAGTTAGTCTGCCTCCTGGTTCCTTATGTCAACAATCTCTGATCAGAGCATACCAGAAGCCTTCTCCTTTTTGACTATAAATCTTCCCCCCCACCACCACTGCCTTTGAGTCTCTGCTAAATCCAAGTGATGGTGGCCAACTTCCTAGCTATGGCAAGCTCTGAATAAATAACCTCTGTTTGTTCTCAGTCGGATGGTCTTCATTTATTTCCACAGTTTTCCCAGAGGCTCCACTGAGATATATTCTGCTCTGCCCCTCGCTGCAGACACTAACCTTCAATCAGATACAGTGCCCAGATAGGCCTCTTGTGCCTTTCTGCTCATGGCTTGTTGAGTTCATGACAATGTGGTAAATCAGAATCTAATCTGAACTCTATTCTTTATGAGTTGAGTTATTGCCTATGTATTGTCTGTTTGGTCATCTGCATTTGCTTTTGGTAACCATTTGATTGGCATCCTGGGTGGAATCAAGCCATTCTTTTTCATCTCTTTCTGCTCCATTTTGTGTTCTCTTTTGTTCTGGGATGTCTAAAAGTATTTTTTGCATAAAGAGGGAGAATGATGGTAGAATACAGGTATAGACCCTATGAGCCTGTTCAAGCCAGCTTCACAGACCAGTGAGTTTGCAGTTCTCATCAGACCAGCATACATTTGGACAAATTTTCCTGTGAAGGTGAGGTTCTCCTTCCATCTCAGGTTTTTGTTCTGGGAGCTTGACTTTGCCCTAGAAACAGCATTCTCTCTGGTTTATTGCCTGCCAAAAAGTGCAGATTGTTGGGTCTGCATTTGAAAGCACTAACCATAAGGTCAGAGCATCAAGACATGAAGTGCGTAAAGAATGACTTTACTCTAACTATTCCCAGTTCTCAGAGGGTTGTCTAAATCTAAATTCTCTTGCCTTCTAGAAAAAACAAACAAACTCATGCTTATATGTACTCTCAACATAATCCTAATTCTTGTGCCTATATCTCTAAATTCAATAAATTCACCAAGGATGATTATAGCTTCAATGGCTATTCTATAGAATATTTGACTTGAAAAAAATTACTCGTTTTTGAGGAAGCCTCCAAATGAAATTCTGAATCAAAATTTCTTCACTAAAAGATCCTTTGTCCACTGGGAGCCCTATTAAATGGCATAAACAGAATACAAATCATTACTAACAATGCACAACACCAGAAGAGAAACTAGATAACTGGGAGCTCCTAAAAATCAAATATTTATGCTTATCAAAAGAGTAAAAATACAACATACAGACTGGGAAAAAAATTTTGGCTACGATATATCCTATCAGGATCTAATCTCTAAAATCTATAAGATACTGCAAAACTTCAACCACAAAAAGACAAATAATCCAATTTAAAAATGGGCTAAGGATATGCACAGGCATTTCATCAAAGAAGACATTCAGGCGGCTAACAAATACATGAGGAAATGCTCACGATCATTAGCCATTAGAGAAATGCACATCAAAACTACAAATGAGATACCATCTCACCCCAACAAGGCTCGCATTAATCCAAAAAACACAAAATAATAAATGCTGAAGAGGTTGTGGAGAGACTGGAACACTTATACACTGCTAGTGGGAATGTAAAATGGTACAGCCACTTTGGAAATCGATTTGGTGCTTCCTTAAAAAGCTAGAAATAGAAGTACCATATGACCCAGCAATCCTGTTCCTCGGAATATATCCTAGAGAAATAAGAGCCATCACGCGAATAGATATATCCACACCCATGTTCATTGCAGCACTGTTCACAATAGCAAAAAGATGGAAACAACTTAGGTGCCCATCAGTGGATGAATGGATAAGCAAATTATGGTATATTCACACAATGGAATATTACACAACAATAAAGAACAACGATGAATCTGCAAAACATAACATGGATGAATCTGGAAAGTGTTATGCCGAATGGAATTAATCATTCATAAAAGGACAAATATTGTTTAAGACCACTATTATAAAAACTCAAGAAAAGGTTGAAACACAGAAGAAAACATTCTTCAATGGTTACGAAGGTGGGGAGGGAGGGAGGGGGAATTCACTAGATAGTAGATAAGAATTATCTTGGGTAAAGGGAAGGACAACGTGCAATACAAGGGAAGTCAGCACCACTGGACTAAACCAAAAGCTAAGAAGCTTCCTGAACATGACCAGACACTTCGAGGGACAGTGTAGCAGTGGCAGGGTTCTGGGGATCATGGTTTCTGGGGACATCTGAGTCAGTTGGCATAACAAAGTTCATTAAGAAAATGTTCTGCATCCGACTTTGGTGAGCGGCATCTGGGGTCTTAAAAGCTAGCAAGCGGCCATCTAAGATGCAACAATTGGCCCCAAACCATCTGGAGCAAAGGTGAATGAAGAACATCAAAGACACAAGGAAAATGTTAGCCCAAGAGACAAAAAAAGGCCAAATAAACCAGAAACTCTATCAGCCTGACACCAGAAGAACTAGATGGTGCCCAGCTACCACCAATGACCACCCTGACAGGGAACACAACAGAGAGTCTCTGATGGAGCAGGAGAAAAGTGGAGTGCAGAACTCAAATTCTTGTAAAAAGACCAGACTTGATGGTCTGACTAAGACTGGAGGAACCCCAGAAGACATGACCTCCGGAATCTCTGTTAGCCCAGAACTAAAACCACTCCTAGGGCCTACTCTTCAGACAAAGAGTAGACTGGACTCTAAGACATAAAATGATACTAGTGAAGAGTGTGCTTCTTAGTTCAAGTAGATTCAAGAGACTAAATGGGCAGCTTCTGTCTGGAGGCAAGATGAGAAGGCAGAAGGGGATAGGAGCTGGCTGAATGTACATTGGAAATCCAGGGTGGAAAGGAGGACTGTGCGGTCATATAATAGGGATTGCAACTAGGGTCACATAACAATGTCTGTATAAATTTTTGTATGAGAAACTAACTTGAGCACTAAACTTTCACCTAAAACATAATTTAAAAAAAAAAAAAAGATTCTTTGTCCAAAGTTAAGCAGAAATTTGATAAAATTAAGCGACAACAAACTGGACTCATCTCCCTAATAAATCTTTTCCTTCCTTGCCCTCTAGTTGCTCCCAAAAATACAGTTGTCTCTCTTCCCTTTTTTCCTCCCAATCGCTCTCCTTCCTTACTTATATCTACTTCTTCCTTCTCTTCCCTTGTGCTGGCCCCCTACTAGTCCAGAAGACTCCCCTAAGACCCCAAAATGCCCGCTGCCTCTAAATATTGTTATCTCTTGTGACTGATGTATGCAGACAACTTTAGAATTTAAACCCTGGATCTAAGCTGAATTAAAAGCTGTGATTAAGGATTTCCCTAAATCTAGACAAGACCAGCATAGAAAAATATAGAATTCCTTTGAGTGGATATGACCCAGGGTTACTTAACCTATATCAACTTGTACACTTGTTGGTTGGAAACTCGGTTGCTAAGTCCCAGATAGCAAAAACTGATTGTACTGATCAGAAGGGAGCCTACAGACTTCCTCTTCCCCAATAAATCTAAAACCAAAGAAACCAAACCTATTGCAGTCAAGTCTATAAATCTAAGGATCAAAAAATGACCCGAAAGTAGGACAAAGTCTCCTCAAAGCAGTACTAGAAGCATTTCCACTACAAATCTCTTTGGCCACTATTTAATCATGCAAACAGAAAAAATATGAAACTGTAGGAAATGTTTGGACTATACTAGAAAATACCTCAACAATTTTCAGAAGTTAAAAAAAGTACTGATGTAAAAACAATTCTTTCATCTCATTTTGTCAGTAGAGTTAAAACTGAAGTTGTAGACCTAATTTGAAAACAGAAATTAAAATAGTAAATAGTCACTCTATGTGACAACACTTGGGAGAACATGTTGAAAGGGCTCTAGACCAAAAATTAGGCAAAACCCAAAATAAACCTGTGGGCCTTTAGATCAGACAGCTATGTGGCCCACATCCCAACCAAGCACCTATACAAGGACACTTGTAGATAATATAAACAGAAGAAATGCTGAAAAAAAAAGGTTGTTCAATTTTAGAAAAGAGAAAGAAAAATCTCATTCAAATCAATGAGGATGTTCTGAGGAAGTAAAAAGCATCTAATATCCTGCCTTGCTCTTAAACACTGAAGGCAAATTAACTATAAATATAGATGGTCAGCCTCATAAATTCCTGATAGTTAGATGTTCCCGTTTCTACATTAAGCCCTCTCACCTT
Source organism: Trichechus manatus latirostris (assembly GCF_000243295.1). Taxonomy (NCBI): domain Eukaryota; kingdom Metazoa; phylum Chordata; class Mammalia; order Sirenia; family Trichechidae; genus Trichechus; species Trichechus manatus. The sequence goes on along the minus strand of NW_004444406.1, from coordinate 35,444 downwards.
TGTACAACCTCCTACTCAAAGTAAACATACTACAAAGATTTTCCCTACCCCCAGCTGTTAACTGTAATTATTGAGACTTTGCCTAAAGATAATCTACACACGCACCCCAAAAAAAAAGAACAGCAAAATGTTTTCCTGCACCGTGATATTACTCTTGCAAATTTAATAGGAACTTATTTTCAAATGAAACATTAATATTAAGTACATATCACATGAACTATTTCTTGATGTTTCAGAGGGTTTCTCTATTCATAATGAAGTTGTTATCTGTTCTGGATATACCTTTGCTTTCTTCATTATATTTGATGCACATCTCAGATAAAGATCTTGACACCATACCTGATACTCTATAGGCTAAAAATTCCACTGCTATAGAAATAATAATTGGAGAAGAGCCTATTAAATTTCAGATAGATTGTACCAAACTTCTCCAACATCCCTTGAAGCCACAGCAAAGGAAGAATTCCAACCTATAGTTGAAAGCCTTATGTCCAAACATCTTCTCATACCCTGCACTAGCCCTTGTAACACTCCCTCCCTACCAATAAGAAAATAAAATCAATGAAGATATTGATTTGTTTAAGACCTTAGGGCCGTCAACAAAATTGTTATCCCTCTTTTCCCAGTAATACCTAACCCGACTATCATCCTGTCATCAGTTCTTCCTGAACCCACTTGCTTCACTGTACTGTAAATTTGTTGTGCCTTCTTCATTGTGCTTCTCAGACAGGATGGTCAATATCTTTTTGCTTTTGCCTGAGAAGAACAACAATATATCTGAACATTCATACTACAGGGATTCACTGAAGACCCAATCTATTTTTCCAGGTCTTCAATCAAGACTTAAAATATCTAAATTTCCCTTGTGATTTAGTCTTGATACAATGTGTAGATGATCTCCTACTTTGTTCATATAATGAGGAAGCCTGTAAAAAGAATTCTATTTACTTGCTCTTCGTGTTATCAGAAAAAGGGCATAAAGTTTCAACCCCTTCTTCCATTGTCCAATAACTTCTTTCTTATTTCATTTTAAAGCCTCACCAGAAGCACACTTAATGTCCACATTTCTTAAAACATTCTGTTCATGATGATATAAGCTTTCCCCACAGCTCTTAATTTTTTTCCTGAGCCCTCAGAATCACTCTTAATGTCTTTAGTTCTACCAACAGTCTTTTCAAGGCATTCTAGCTCTTACTATGAAGTGCATCAAAATTCCTAAAACTTCTACCTATTACCCATCCGCAAAACTACTTCCACATTTTAGATATTTGTTAGAGCAACACCTTTACTTCTGAGTACCAAATTCTGTCTTAACGGCTTAGTACTGCTGTAAAAGAAATAACACAAGTGGGTAACTTTAAAGAACAGAACTTTATTTTCTTACAGTTCAGGAGGCTAGAAGTCCAGTCCAAATTTAGGACACTGACTATCATGGAAGACTCTCCCTGTCAGCTCTGGGGGATGATCATTTTCTCAGGTTCTGTAAGCCCTAGCATTCCTTGACAGTCTTCGTTTGGCATCTCTCTTCCCCTGTTTGTGCTTCCTTTTGTGTCTAATTTGCTCTTTTTATAACACAGAAGTGATTACGTTTAGGGCATACCCTAAACTGATAAGCCCTCATTAACATAATAAAGAAACCTATTCCCAAAAGGGTTTACATCCACAGGTATAGGGGCTAGGATTCCAACTCATATTTTGAGAGTACACAATTTAATCTATAACACAATCTAAAGATCAAGCCCAAGGTAATTCTAAATTTGAATTCAGCAACCTTCATTGGATGACAGATGAATTACTTGACAACTTGAAGAGACTACTAAAAATTTAAGTATGTAATCCAGATAATGTAAGACCTTGGTTCTGACCTCAGAACCTCAGGTCTCTGCAGTGAATAACTCCGTCATTTCCTGGATCTTTCTGTTCTCCTACTGAATACTACTTCCTTTGTGGACAAGATGTCTGGTCCTGTTTGCCTAACACTAACACCTTATGCACTTTAGAAGTAGTATTCTGAGACTATACAGAGAGTCCATACACAGAGACTCTAATTCTATAAATTATCATGTCTAGAAATTCTGATACAAGCTCTATAGTGAGGGCACCCTTAATATTCAGATGCTCTATCTGGAGTAATTACTGATGCATTTTTAAAATTAATAATCACAGCAGTGTTCCAAATGATAGGGATCATACAAATAGAAAAGATTGCAAGAAACCTGTCACTAACTCAGGCAAGACTTATGTTACCACCTGTGCCCTAAATGAAATGCATATCAGTCTCAACTCATTGGAACAAGTAGTAATAGACAATTATGTTACTCTAGTGTGTGCCATTGTTAATACTCCTTGCTGTTCTTGGATCAGTAAAAAAGGCTATACATTGCCTTAAGGAAAAAGCTACTTGGCTCTCTAACTAGGTTACTCATAACCTATCGCATTTGTTTTCTTAGTTTGTGTTGTGAAATTGGAGTTCCTGGTTCCAAAGCATCTTACGGGAGCTACTGATTGTTTTTATTTTTGTCACAGTGATCATGTTGCTGGTTCTTTGCATTTTATCCAAAGACTTAAATGTTTCTGCACAGCCACCCTCAAATTAGAAGATCGCATGATGATACAACAACAAAAAAAGGTCTAGGAAATCTTGAAATACAGTTGATTGTGGAGATGACTGAACAATCTCCAAACAGTTAAGATCTGGATCTCTATCCTTCCCTGAATTGGTCAACTTCTCACAACTGAGAAAATGATTAATGGGGGGAAGAGGGTGAAAAACTGACAATGACCAGACCATTTACGACAATAGATTTCTGACCCACAACCTCTACAACAACTTGTCTAGGAAGCCAAATCACAACCTAGAGCAGTCAGTATTTGGATAATAGCTGTCAGCTTCCCTTTTTCCAGTTGGGGACCCATCATAGAAAGTCAAATATGCTCTCCAAACCAGTCACGTAAGATGCACTGCTTCTGAGTTAGCCTCCCTTGTGGTTCCCCATGCCAACAAACTCCAATTATAGCATACCTGAAGCCTTCTCTTTTTTCACCATAAATCTATCCTGCCTGCCTTTGGATCTCTGCCAAACACAAGGCTCCTATGCTGTAGTAAGCTCTGAATAAATTGCCCCGTTTGTTCTCATTTGAGTGGTCTTCATTTATTTCCACACTAAGTTCTAGACTACTAACTGAGTGGTTGGCAGTTCAAACCCACACAGAGGCACAGCAGAAGTAAGTCCTGGTGATATGCTTCCAAAAGGTCACAGACTTGAAAACCCTATGGTGTGCAGTTCTACTCTGCATATTTGGGATCGTCATGAGTTGAATCCATTCAACAGCAGCTAACAACAACAACAAAAAGCAAAATAGATCCTCAATGCAAAGCTACAATCAGAAAACTTAGTTCAGAGACTTGGAAAGGAAAACTGTGAGAAAGACACAGTCTATGTTTCTGCTAGACCAGGTGCTTAAGCAGGAGGAACATGTTGTAAATGACCAATACCAGGAAAATCCCAAGGATTTTCTATGAAAAAACAACAAACTGATGTAAGGACTGTTGGGGAGAAAAGAGAAAGGAAGTTTACTTTCAAACCCATGGCAATGTATTTAAGAAATTCATCATCCAAAATGGTACTTTTATATTTAAAAAAGCAGTTTTAAGAATGTCAGAGTTGAAAAGGGGAGAACCAGGTTGTTATTATTTCTTAAGGTCAGTACCAAGTGGACACTAGACAAGACACAGAGAGTAGCCTAGTGAAGTCAGAATACTTCTGGATCTTAACACAGCATGAGTTCAGTTCTGTCATAGTCTGTATGGCTTTAGACAGTCACTTCCTTTTCTAGACCCATATTTATTATGTGTGAAATGAGAAGGTTCAGCTGGATTGCTATGAGTACTTTCTACATTTGAAAATTTACAATAAAATGTCTATGCTGTTTTGCTCCTAGTAAGAGTCAACTGTGTCTTCATTACATGATATATGAACATACAATGAGGTGCAAGAGTTCTCAGAGATACTGCTCTTTCAAGGATATATTTATGACGTTAAGTGTAGTCAAGCTTATACAACCATATTTTGTTTTAAATGGATGCACGCAGCAGAGGAAAAAAACAGTGAAATTTTTGTTTCTTTTCTCAGACAGAAAAATAACTAACAGTCCAATAATTTTAATACTGAAAGTTTGAGTGGCATACAAAACTCTCACTAGAATTTCTTTATTCGTTAATACTAAACTTTCCTCCCCTCATTAGTGATGGGTATTCATTTTCTTATTTTCCTCTCTGAGTTTTCTATTCAAATGTAAAAACAGCACTCAAGTCAGAGAAAGCACTGAGAAAACAGTCTAAAAGCACCCAGGATTCCTTAAATATGAAACTACATACTAATAATGTTGCCTGAAATGCCATATAGAAAACCTACATTTGCTAGATACTTTAAAAATTTTCAAAAGTAACTCACTTTCAGGGCTTCTCAGCATACGGATTTGTGCACTGAAATCTTTCTATTACAGGATCATTCTATGTAAAGTTAGTTTCTTTAGTTCCACATAGAAATGTTTTGAAACCATTTAGAAGAAATGGTTTGCTTTGTTTACTTTTTATTGACAGTATATTGAAAAACTGATGATCTTCATTTTGGAATGCAGATTTCCCTTCTATTCCAATTCATGACAATAGGAGGAGCACAGGCCAGACATTTTTTTCCAACTACAAAGAAAACATTAGTCTCTGTGAATGTTAATGTGCAGCCTGGACTTTCTCATTTGATTTTATTTCTTCTCTCTTCTTTCTTAATTCCCTCAGACTCAGTCTTAAAATTGTTTGCCAACTTTTGCTTACAATTACAATTATTCTGTATTTTCTAATAACATAATGAAGAAACAAAATTGACAATCCCCAAGGTTTAACTTTGCGCCAGAACATGTCAGAAGGGCCACATTTCATTGGGATTCGGTGGACGGATTCAGCTCCTTAATTGTTTTTTCTGTTCTCTTTCCTCTCTTCTAAATAGCTGACTCTTTAGCTCCGTCCATCTCAGAATAATGAATGTCAAATGCAGAAATGTGCGTAAGTGCTTTGGTAGAGTGACAGATTAAGAAGTTCATGCCCTATTACTGCATATGTATTTTATGCAAATAATGGCACACCTGCATTCGTTTGCCGGCCACGCGCCCTCACTCCTGAAGTATTATCCTAAGCGCTCTACGCCAATTATTTTTTTTCAGCAACGTGTAAGAGTACTGGCATGGTGGCGCTTGTAAGAGTGCCTCTGGGGGCGAGGAGGGCACAGCTGACAAACACAGAAGGCGTGCATTATTTGCCTAAAAATACATTAGTTTTAGAGGAAACCAGAGAAATCAAGTGAATTAGTCCATGTCAAATCCAGCACACTCTTCTTTCTTCAACCAGTATTTCTTGGTGAAATTACATGACACAGGCGCTATGACAGATTTTGACTATTCAAGTGGTGAACAAAACTGGTAAGATATCTGCCTTCAGGAAGTTTAGAGTCTAATGTGGGAAATGAACATCAAGCATGCATTTCCATCCATCTCCAAGTACACACACTTTAAAGCCTTCCACCTTTAAATATATGTTCTCCCTTGATTCTAGTCAATCACCATCCAATTAATCTGTCCTCGTTCACAGCAAAGTCGTGTCAAGGAGTTACCAATATCCTCTTTCTTCACTTTCTATTCTTGTTACCAGCATGACTCATATTGGCCAATAAACGAGAGACCGAGGTGCAAGAACATTGTACAAGGAAAAGGAGTCAGTGGGCGCTGCTGCCGCCACGACTGTTCCCCAAGGGCGGGCAGGCAGGCAAGTTACTTTTAAAGGGGTTTACAAGTAGGGAGTTCATTCAAGTTACATCAACAACATTCTTAATCATACTACACAGGCGCAATGGGGTTTACATATAACCTCCAAGCAAAAGCAGGATTCAAATGCAAAGCTAGGGGGTGGGGGGTTGGGAGGAGCCCCGCAAAGGAAACAGGATTTTAATGCAATACTGTGAGGGCTCTGTCTCATTCTGTCCATTTCAATCAGACTTATCATTGCTGAATTCTATTATCAAGCTTATCAGTAATTTCCACATTGCCAAATGCAATGATTTTTTTTTCTGAAGCTTTTATGTTACTCAATCTATTAGCAGTATTTGATCAATATATCCTCTCCCCTTCCTTTAAATATATATATTTTTTCCAAAACCGGGGTTGATTCCTCTATCTAGCTATCTATCTATTTAATCAACTTTCTTCTCTTTTCTGTCTCTCTATCCCTCTCTGTCTCCCTCTCTCCCTCTCTCACCTCATTCCTCTCTAAATATTCCTTATCAGTTCCCTTTGCTCTTTCCTTTTCTCATGCTTGATTAGAAAATATTGAAACACCTCAGGATTCAGTCCTTGGGAAACATTCATTCTATGCTTACTTCCCAAGAGATTTCATCTAGCTACATTTACAAAGGATTCTCAGAATTTTAGATTCGGAACTAACTACCCTTTTAAGCAGATCTAAGAAGTGTCTCAAATTAAACATGTCTATAATGACTTTTGAGTTGCATTTCCCATATTTTAACCTTAAAAAAAAAGGTAAAATGCAATGTCATTCAACTAGTTGCTTGTGACATACATCTAATCCATTAAGACAATCCTGTCAGTGCCACTTCAGTATAAACCCAGAATCTGACCCCTTCTCCTC
>NW_004444406.1:25407-28272 GCF_000243295.1 Trichechus manatus latirostris | reverse complement strand
ATAAAATAGTGCTATTTCCAGCCATGACTCTCCACCCTTTCCACCTACTTATTCTTCTTCTGAGGGAATTTCTCAGAAAGAGGATGCAGAGTAACTTCCACCAAATGCACAGTCATTGTACCTGACACCTCTCCTGTTCTAAAACTTTCGTAAGTAATCCTCTGGTGATATGAACTTCGGAGAAAAGAAACTTCAGGGACCAGCTTTTAGTTATTTTCTTTCAAGTTCAGAGGAATATTATTCTGGTTCTTGTTTCTTTTCCTTGGCTGACACTCTCCTCTTCTCAGCTCTCTTGTGCCAAAAACACCTCTCAGGTTAAACGTATCTCCAAACTACGCCCTCGGACCTCAAAAGGAAAAGAAGTAAGAATAAAGAGAGAAAGAGGAATTTTATAATTTCTTCATTTCTCTCAAAATTTGGTTTTATGACAACTCTAGTATGTCACTGATAAAGAGAAGAATCCATCCCTGAATATTGTGGCAAGGGGATGAAAGGAGTTGTATATGCATCAGGAAATTGTTTGTCTCTCCAGATTTTGTGATGGGGCAGGGAAATATGTTGGAAATGGAATTGATTATAGACAAAATGATTTGATAAATTTCCCTAAACTTAGCCTAACGTCAATTAAGGAATCTTTTGTACTGAAAAGTAAATATAATCTGTCCACAATACCTTCCAACTGCACTTCATAGCATAGACTTATCCTTGTTAATGAGTGGACACATTAAACCCATTTATTTATGTTGAAAACAAATGTTTAAAAGGCAACAGATGGTTCATCTGCACTTGTTCTTAACAGAATGTTTCTACAGATGACACTGCATCATGGTTCTCATTTTAGACACTGAGAAAAACCTTTGGAATCTGACAAATCATGAGTCTTTAGGGTTGGAGAAGTCTGAAAGTCCATCCAATCCCACGATTAGAATCTTGCTGTTGAAGATATACTTTCTTTTTTTTAAATATACTGTTTTCATAATTTGATTAACCTACTGTTTTTTTTAGCTAAAAGTGCTGACAGGGAACAAAGTCACACACACACACACCATAATGATCATTTTTGAGATTAAGAATCAGAGTCATATATCATTTTCTATCCCCTTATTTTATATCCAAGTGTTTGAACACTTGCAAAATATTACTTGGGCCAAATTTGATTTCAGAGCTCCAAATCTGATAGCTTTTGCTTTTAAGCAATGATAGATGAGGATAGGAACCAGGGCTTTGAACCAGTTCTTCCTGGTTCAGTCATGGCCAGGGAAAAGAAACCAGAACAGATCTGAATTTTTAAAAATTGGGTGACTTGGAATGGCAACTGGAATGGGAAAAATTATGGGTGAAAGTCCTGCTACAAACCTAATCTCCCTCTTAGAAAATAAGTGCAATGTACGTGTTGCATAGCAACAAAATCTCTGGCCCACTGGATTTTGAACAGAATCAGAAACAGGAGTGTCCTGCTCAAATACGCTTTCTGACCATGCTGCTTTGAATATGTGTTGCTCTTCACAGTCCTGCCAATAATCCAATCTCATGTATCGGTCTCCTGAAAGGACTCACTAGCCATCTTCTCAGTCTGCCATTCCAGAGCTTTGACCTGTAATTTTTCCTGTTCTGGTGCACCAAAATTGTAAAAATTTGAGTCTGTTCCAGTTTCGCTTCATCAGCCATGACTGAACCAGTTTGAACCAGTTCAAAGCCCTGATAGAAACTCAAGAACTGCAATTAATGGGATCAATTAACTCAATCATTAACAATAAATTCACAGAGTCATTACAAAATGAAAAAAAAAAACTGTCAAACTTCAGTAGGTGATGTTAGCAAGTATTCATTGGTTTGCTGACTTTCCTGCAGAAAATATTTGTTTTTTTTTCTTTCTTTTTAATACAAATAAATAATAAATTCCCCAGTCTGTCCATTTTGGTGGTAGGTACTTTGCTTATTTTTCAGCCTCTTATTTTAAACATTTAAACATTAAAATGGTCTCTCCAGTAATCAGGAGCATGTAATTAAGGCCTCCGAATGTTATGCAGGTTTATAATTCAAGAAATCAACTGGGACATGAGTAATAGGTTATATGCACCCTGGGATTTTAGTCTAATGGAAACATATGTAAGACAGTGACAAGGGAAATGCAGATCACTCAGTTGGATGTGGCAGTAGTCAGCGCAGACCCTATGTTGAAAACTGATCTGTCTAGTCATTTCATAGTCACTTTAACATTCAAATATTTGAACACTTAGTATCGAATAATTATTTGGGCCAGATTTGTTCACAATCTTCTAAATTTAATTGTTTTTGACAGTTTCCCTTAAATGTTTTTAAACAGTCAAACATGAGGACATAGAAATATTTTGGTTAATGGAGCCAATTAAATCTGTTATTCACAATGAATTCACAGAATCATTGTTGAAAGTAGAGTTGTTTGATAAGTGTGTACTATTCTGGAAGATGCAGGTAAACCTTATCCAAATGTTGTTTGCTGTTAAATCACAGATTTGTTTCCATGGATGAGTCATAAGTCTCCCTAAAGAAGAGTATCCTATTTTTAATGATGATATTCTGGGCCCACCATTAGTTACTATGTATGCTTTGATTTGCTTAAGTAGTAGAAACGGTGAACTTGTCAGTTATAACACTAATGTTTGGTAATAAGAAACCATTTATTAAAAACCTCAGATACTTTAGAACCCACGCTGAGCTCCTAAATAAATCTTACAATGATAGAAACTCAAGTTTGTAAAGGCAACATGTTCTACAATAAGGACAGTTTTTTAGAATTTAGTGGTTAATCTCTTGGCTAACTGAAAGATTGGTGGTTCAAACTTACCCAGTGGCTCCACACTAAAAAGACTTGAGATTGAGTCC
>NW_004444406.1:21494-24871 GCF_000243295.1 Trichechus manatus latirostris | reverse complement strand
ATTCATCCTATGTCTAAAAATTGTATTGAAAATGGATATTGTAAAAAAGTAATTTCTACATGGGCAAAAATATATATTATTCTCATGGATTGAATTATGTCTCCCAAAAAATGTGTGTAGCTATTTGGCTGGGCCATGATTCCTGGTGTTGTGTGAGTTTCCTATATGTTGTAAATCCTGCCTCAATGATGTTAATGAGGGAGGATGGGTGGCAGTTGCGTTAGTAAGGCAGGACTCAATTTACAAGATAGGATTGTGTCCTGAGGCAATCTCTTGAGATATAAAAGACAGAAGTGAACAGAGAGACAGGGGGACCTCATACCACCAAGAGAGCAGTTCCAGGAGCAGAGCATGTCCTTTGGATCCAGGGTCCCCGCACAGAGAAGCTCCTAGTCTGGGGGAACATTGATGAGAAGGCCGACAGAGACAGAAAGCCTTCCCCTGGAGCTGACGCCCTGAATTTGGACTTTTAGCCTACTTTACTGTAAGGAAATAAACTTCTCTTTATTAAAGCCATCCACTTTTGGTATTTCTGTTGTAGCAGTACTAGATGACTAAGACAATTATCTATGTCAGAGCATGGAGAATTATCTGAAAATGTGCCAACATTTCCTGATCTTTGACAAATAATCCACTTCACATTATCAGAATTAGTCAGAGGAAGACAAGTCAGCCTTGGGAGGAAGTCCTCTGCATAAAAATGAGTTTATAAAATACTGAGAACAGGAGTATTTCTTTTGCTATATATCAGGGAGTAGTAAAAGTAACAAAATGGCCCATATGCAAATATAACAATGCATACTTTGTTCTACATTATGACCAACCAATGCCTCCCAAACAGAAAATAAATGCCTTTTGCACGAGCTTCTGTTTTCTCCCTTTACACTTTGAGTATGTACATTTCTCTTCTTTACTGACAGTTTCGCTAAATTCAGGATAGAGGTATTGACTTTCACTGAATGGAGGGCTAATCATTAGCCATTTTTGGAGTGAATCCAAGACAGTAAATTAGAGGAGGCTATCAGCTATGGTTGACTTGTAATGCTGAGCTGGGAGATTAAAACCTTGCATGCAAAAATAACCTTGAATCTATTGGATAGGAAATAAACTAGGAAACCAAAAGAAGTGGCCTCCACGTGTAAAGCCTGATTAAGAAAGTGATAAAAGAGTTTGCTAATGAAAAGGAAGAAAGGATCTTGATAAAATATGTTCTGGAAAGCAATTACATGGAATTATCATTTTTTCACTCATTTCTCAAATAATTAGTGTGTGTCTAGGCAATATATATATATGTATACACACACACACACACACACACACACACATATGTGTATGGAACCCTGGTGGCGCAGTGGTTGAGCGCCACGGCTGCTAACCAAAAAGTTGGCAGTTCAACTTCACCAACTGCTCGTTGGAAACCCTATGGGATAGTTCTACTCTGTCCTGTAGGGTCACTGAGTCGGGATTGACTAGACAGCAACTTTTTTTTTGGTTTATATGTATATATATACACACATACACGTATATACACACATATGTATATATATATGTGTATATAGCATTGTCCTTTTCCTCAGAGCAAATAAGCCTAGTGAGGGAAACACGTATACTTTAAACCTTCGAAAGCTAGAACCTGTAAAAGGTGGAAACCTGTCAGAGAAAGAAAACTCAAATATTTTCCACTAAAATGAACAATAGTAAAGTGGTAAGACTGTACCTTGTCAACGGCAGAATATTTTCGAGACCTGGAAAAACAAGGCAGTCTCGTTGAGTTCTGCCTCTCAGAGGTTTTACTGTATAAGCAAAAATTATATTATATTATATTAAATGCTACAAATTATATATGATCAAGGTACCACAGGAAATAACACTGTATGTTTAAATCAGGTAAGGTTTTACAGGAGATGAGGCATTAGAATTGCATATTAAAGGGTACATCATACACAAAACAGAGAAGAGATCACTTTAGAGGGCGAGAAGAGCATGTGCAAAGATTTAGAGTTACGCTCAGTGGAAGACTTCTATGACCAGGGCACAATGTGTGTACAGAATGCGGGAGCCTTGTCAGTAATAGAGGCTGGACAAGAAGGTTGGAATATGATTGGGAGCAATGTTATATGTAATGATACATCAGTTCCAAGCAAATAAAATAACTAAGAAAGGTGAAATAAACTAAGGTAATTTTAGAAAGTTTTAAGAAATGAGATATAGACTGCCTCCATGTTGGAAGTCCTGTCTACATCTTAAAGATGTAGATATGCTATTTATAAATAAGCAAGTAAATAGACAGATAAATAAGTAAATAAATTATAAAGACCTAGAAAATTGTGAAAGCAAGAAATGGATAGCTCTATGTAGCAAACATAGAGAAAGGATCCATTACTTAAAAGTGTGAGTGTTAATGGCTTTATAGGACAGGAATGAAGGCTACCAGTGACAGTCTGGAATTTGAGACCCTACCTAATGCTTGAATCTGGAAAATAATAGTTGCATCTGAAAAATTTGTATGACAGTGTGTAGGATATACACTGAACATTGGGATACAGGGTGGATTGTAGAGGAAAATCAAGTCAAGAAATCACTCTCAGTCTATAGCACATAAAATTCTATGCCCCAAATTTTTGCATGACTTGGAAAATCAGAAATTCTTGAAGACAGTAAATTAAAAAGTAAAGTACAAACTTCTATCAGATCAGTGAATACCAGGGAGTTTAGAAAACTCAGAAACTGAACATTGTCCTCCTAAAACCGTTTGGATTATATCCACAAGCCAGAGATCTGACAGACTTTGGAAAACGCCATTAATATAAATAAGTACATGCATACCAGTTCCCATTGCCATATAAGACAGGGTAGAAGTGCCCCATAAAGTTTCAAAAGAGTGGCTGGTGGATTAGAACTGCAAACATTTTGGTTAGCAGCTATAGCTTGCCATAGCTCTTAACCACCGCGCCACCATACGCGAATACATATCACAGAAAAAACACAGCACAGTAGTGTGTATACAATACAGTAGGTCGGTAATAGTCTAAAAATATATCCCAGGAACTAAGATAATAAAAATTAACATAAAATTGAACGAATAATTTTTAACCTAGATTAAATGGACAATCGATTAAGGGGAAAATATCACCTTGATTTAAGAAGAAATGGAAAGCCTAATTGACCAAAAATAATTCTAAGATGTGAATTTTACAGCAAAAATTCCTTAACAAAAAATATCAGGCCTAGAAAATTTTAGAGGCAAGTTTCATAAAATTTCTTGAGGACTGGATAAATAGAAATTTATAAAATCCAGGAAGTCTTAAAAGAAGTGACATTATCCAACGATTCCAGGAGAGTTCTATAACCACAATAGCGAAATAGAAATAAGATAG
>NW_004444406.1:7559-20163 GCF_000243295.1 Trichechus manatus latirostris | reverse complement strand
TGAATAATTTAGAAATTGGTCCTGTTTTTAAGGATCTGAGTTATAGTTAGAGAAATATTACTCGATTGTTCTCTCTTGCATACACGTACACACAGTAACAAACTAACATGTCTTGTTCAACCCAAGCTATTTTCTGAGGTGAGCAGGACTATATATATTCCACTTTCTATGAATGCTGATATTTTTAAATCTATTTAGGGACTGTAATTTCACAATTCCAAGAAAATCATTGAAATATAAAGTGTGAATTATCATAAGCAGCTCTTTGCCTCTTTGGCTAAGTGATTAGTAGAATGTTAGAGAGAAACACAAGGACAGTTCGAAGCAATGGACTCCCAGAAATTGTAATTTGTCAAATCTGCATTTGGTAAGTGAAGAATGACAGAATAATTTAAATTTTCTGAGAAAAGTGTCCCTTCCATTGAGCAAATGAGGTCATTTTATACATCTTTGTTCACTTGCAGCATTCATATTGGAAATAATTCACCATACTTTGCTAAGTGGCCTTGAAACTTTGTCTGGCAAGAGGGAAGGCAAACTGCATGTGTATCTGGACATTAAGATTCAAAATGGAAAGGTTCTATACCCATTTGAAGAAGAATAAAGTGGAACAAAAATATTCTCGGGTTCAAAAATATTTGCCTAACTCCTATTCTTCCCATGTCAGAGCACTGGGTTAATATTGTTTAGCATGGTGATCCGTACAGCCTGTTGGATGCTGCAGGCCTGCTTCACCAACAACTTATATGCTCCTTCAGTGCCATAACCCTTTCCCAGAAAATGTTTAAAATGACTAATATAATCAATATAACTCTGATTGTTATTCTGGAGGTAAAAGAGAAAGAAATAGAGCCAGTCTTTGAGGAGTGGGAAATGAAGGAAAGTATCTATGTTGTTAGCAGTTCAGCACAGGTAGGGTGATACACTTCATATATCTGAGCCTTATCCACTCAGGGCACACTTGAGGGCTTTCCTTCCCCACTCTCTTGAAATGATGTTTGGCCATTTGACTTGTTTGGCCCATGAAATGTAAAAGGAGGTCACTTCCAATATGGAGGATTTAATGTCAATGCAAAGCTGAGCTAGAACATTAGCTGGGCCCACAGTGGACTTTGTGTGGGCAAGAGACACACTTTTGTTAAGCTAATCACTGAGATTATTTTAGGTGTGTTTGTTCCTTTGCATAATGAAATCTTTCCTGAATGGTATAACCAGTACCAGTTGCCTCTGAGTCGATTCTGACTCATGGCGACCACGTCTGTGTCAGAGTAGAACTGTGTTCTGTATGGTTTTGAATGGCCGGTTTTTGCAGAAGCAGATCACCAGGTCTTTCTTATAAGCCACCTCTGGGTGGACTTGAACTGTCAACATTTTGGTTAGCAGCTGAGCACGTTAACCACTTGTACCACTGGGTTATTCCAGAATGACACAACAGTTAAGTGCAAAAACAGTCCAGGATATACTGAAGGAAAGAAAAAAGGCTCACATATGAGACTAGGTACTCTAATAGGCAATAGTCAGGCATCAGTAGGGAAATGAAAAGATGCTCTAGATGCTTTACATGTTTATGACAACTGAGTCTCACAATAACTTTAAGGAGGAGACATTATCAGTATCCTTGGTTTAAAGATGAAGTAACAGATTACTGATGTGTTGATTTTCAGTCCTTGGTTCTGCTTTTTCCCTTTCTAAACAAATTTCTTGAACTTTTTTTTTTTTTTAACTCTAGATTGAAGGACATATTTTTGATTGTCAGTAGGTTGCATTCTTTTTTTTATATTATTTATTTATTGTCTTCACATTCTTTACATTGCTGCCTTTCCAGCTCCCCTGCCCTGGGCTGAGAGTTCTCAGTACAAATGACTTATGTGTCAGATTGATATTGCCTGATAGGATATAAAATGGCAGAACCCAGCATAATTTTATTAGCAAATAGGCTGGAAGGTGTAAAAACAAAGTGGAAATTCAAGTTGGCATTCTTGTAAGCCCTAAGGGACAGGACCCATCCATTTAAAGATATTAAATGGTACTTGGAAATAATGTGTGTCAGGTCATGGATCATATAATAAATGTCAGGGGTGACTCATCATTGTAACTTTAAGATTGTTTCATGAGGATCATAACAGCTGGAAGAAAAAAAAAGCCTTTACATAGAGCACATTTCTGTTCGGACACACATAAGGTCTCCATGAGTCAGGATCAACTCGAGTACTACTGGCTTGGTTTTTTGGTTTTACATACTGGTTTTCTATTCTATTCTATTTCTATTTCTATTCTGTTCTAGCAAATTATCATAAACTTAGTGACTTACAAGAACACACATTTTTTTTCTTTCTTTTATTGTGCTTTAGGTGAAAGTTTACAGCTCAAGTTAATTTCTCATTCCAAAATTTATATACATATTGTATTGTGACATTGGTTGTAATCCCCACAATGTGACAGCCTGCTCCTTCTTTCCACCCTGGGTTGTCTGTGCCCATTCATTCAATTGCTGTCCCTTCCTGCCTTCTCATCTAGCTTTTAGATAGGAGTTGCCCATTTGGTCTCATAGATTTGATTGAACTAAGAAGCACATTCCTCACATGTGTTATTTTTTGTTTTATAGGCTGTCTAATCTTTGTCTAAAAAGTGGTCTTTGGGAATGGTTTCAGTTCTGAGTTGGCAGAGTGTCCAGGGGCCGTAATTTCAGGAATTCCTCCAGCATCTGTCAAACCCGTAAGCCTGGTCTTTTTTCGTGAATTTGGATTCTGTTCTACATTTTTCTCCCACTCTGTCCAGGACTCTCTGTTGTGTTCTCTGTCAGAGTGGTCATTGGTGGTAGCCGGGCACCATCTAGTTCTTCTGGTCTCAGGTTGGCAGAGTCTCTGCCTCATGTGGTCCTTTAGTTCTTTGGGCTAATAATTTCCTGTGTGTTTGGTTTTCTTCATTCTCCTTTGCTCCGGATGTAATGGGACCGAGAGATGTATCTTACGTGGCCACTCTCAAGCTTTTAAGACCCCAGACTCTACTCACCAAAGTGGGATGTAGAACTATGCTATGGCAATTGACCTAGATGTCCCCAGAGGCTATGGTCCTCCGTCCCCAGCCCCAGCTACTTGGTCCCTCATAGTGTTTGGATGTGTCTAGGAAACTTCTATGCTTTTGCTGTGGTCCAGTTATGCTGATTTTCCCTATATTATGTGTTGCCCTTCCAGTCACCAAAGTTGACAGTTGTCTACTACCTAGTTAGTGATTTCTTCTTCCCCTCCCTCCCCCATCCTCCTAACCATCAAAGAATGCCTTTTTCTATGTGTAAACCTTTTCTTGAGTTCTTATAATAGTGGTCTCATGCAATATTTGTCCTTTTATGACTGACTTATTTCACTCAGCATAATGCCCTCCAGATTCATCCATGTTGTAAAATGTTTCATGGATGCATCATTGTTCTTTATCACTGCAGCGTATTCCATTGTGTGTATGTACCATAGTTTGTTTATCCATTCGTCTGTCGATGGGTGTTTAGGTTGTTTCCAACTTTTTGCTATTGTGAATAGTGCTGCAGTGAATGAGTGTGCATATGCCTATTCATGTGATGCCTCTTATTTCTCTAGGGTATATTCCTAGCAGTGGGATTGCTGGATTATATAGTATTTCTATTTCTAACTTTTTAAGGAAGAGCCATATCATTTTCCAAAGTAGTTGTAACATTTTGCATTCCCACCAGCAGTACTTAAGAGTTCCAATCTCACCACCACCTCTCTAACGTTTGTTATTTTGTGTTTTTTGGATTAGTGCCAGTATTATAGGGGTGAGATGATATCTCAACATAGTTTTGATTTTCATTTATCTAATGGCTAATGATTGAGAACATTTGCGCATGTGTCCTGAATGTTTTCTCTGGTGAAGCGTCTGTTCATGTCCTTTGCCCATTTTTAATTGGACTGTCTTTTTGTTGTTGAGGTGTTGCAGTATCTTGTAGATTTTAGAGATTAGACCCTTGTTGGATATGTTGTAGCCAAAAATCTTTTCCCAGTCTGTAGGTTCTCTTTTTACTTTTTTGCTGAAGTATTTTGATAAGCATAAGAACACAAATTTCTTATCTTATAGCTCTATAGGTCAGAAATTCCCAGTGGGCTAAAATCAAGGTGTTAGCATGGCTGCTTTCCTTTCTGGAGGCTCTAAGGGAAAATCCTTTGCCTTGCTTTTTCTAACTTTATACAATTCACCCACATTCTTGGCTCACGGCTCCCTTTCTTCATCTTCAAAGCCAGCAATGTTGCCTCCCTTTGTGCTTTTTCTCTGTAGTCACATCATCCTCTGACCACAGCTGGGGAAAGCTTTCTGCTTTTAAGGACCCATGTGATTACATTGGGCCCACTGGATAAACCAGGATAAAATCCTCATGTCAAGATCCTTAACATAATGACATCTTCAAAGTCACATTTGTCATGTACAGTAACATATTCACAGGTTCTGGAGATTAAGATACAGACATCTTTTTGGGATCTTTATTCTGCTTACCCCAATGTGTGTACAACATATGCATGTATATTTGTAATTATTGAATTTGTACATATTACATAGACAATAAAGCCTGAATGTTTTAGAATGATGAGAGCCGTTTAACCCAGAGTAGAGCCATTTCTGAACCTCAGATGATTTTTATTACATAGATTTATATACACATGGGAGTGGGGAGAAAGAGAAAGAAAGTGTAAAATTAACAGTTTGATAGATATCAGTGTACAAATGTGTGTGTGTTCTGATGGAACCCATTTTGCTGAATAGATAAGATTTATGTAACATATTCAAAGCAGTCAGTTTCACATCTTCCTTCTAAAAGAATTGTAAATATCTTAAAAATTGTAAGTTCTTGAATCATTTTGTTTTGTTTTAAGTCATTAAGCATTCTATTTTAAATCATTTTTTAAAGCTAAACTAAATAAATTTTTGGTTAATTATTTTTGATTGAAAAACTCATTTTCATGTAGCAGAGGAAAGATAATGTGGAATACTTAATTTAGGGTCTCCAGGAACACATGTTACAAAACTGCAAGAGGAGAAGTATGTTATTATATTTATGGTCAATAAATATGTCATTCTTTCCCATGGGATGATATGCTCTATTCCTAATATGAGAGAAGTAGAAAAAACTCTAAGAACTCAACTTAAAAGTTCAGTATATACCTGATTGAACTATGATGACACCCAAATGTGTTATTGTGGCTCTATAGGCCTGTCTAATCTCTGGCTGAAGGGTGAACCTCAGGAGAGACTTCGGTACTAAGTTAAAACGGTGTCTTGGGGCCATACTCTTGGAGTTTCTCGAGTCTCTGTCAGAACAGCAAGTCTGTTCTTTTGTTTTTTTTTTTGAATTTGAATTTTGTTCTGTGTTTTCTCCTGCTCCGTCCAGGACCGTCTATTGTGATCTCTGCCAGAGCAGTCGCTCATGGTAACCAGGGACCATCTAGATGTTCTGGGCTCAGTCTGGTGGAGGTTGTGGTAGTTGTGGTCCATTAGTCTTTTGGATTAATCTTTCCCTTGTGTCTTTGGTATTCTTCATTCTCTTTTGAAATCATGTATATGAGACTAATGGACAACCAGCCCAAAATCAAAGATGAGAAGGTAGGAAGGGACAGGAAAACTGGACCAATGCAAACAGGAAAACTGGGGTGGAGAAGGGGAGAGGGTTGACACATAGCAGGGTTGGCAACCAATGTCACAAAACAACTTATGTATCAACTGTTTAATGAGAAACTAATTTGCTGTGTAAACTTTCACCTAAATCACACACATACACACAAAATTTTGAGTTTAAAAAAAAAAAATTCAGTATAACTGCCCAGTTCTAATCTTCCAACTAAAATCACACTGACTCTGAATATTTGAACATATATTTCATTATCTTTAGAGGTTAACCTTGCTTTGTTTAATACAATTTTATTTCTCTCATGTCATTTTTTTTGTTCTTTTTAGTTTTGTATTGTTTTCTGTTTGTTGATTGCTTTTTTCACTCTGCCTAAAACATCCCCTCTTCTTCTACCTATAATTTATCATTTTCAGCTAGTTTGCCTTCTTCCTTCTTTTCAAAGTCACCTTTTAGCTTAAACTTTCCATAGTTAAAAATGATTATTTTTCCTGTTCAAAAACTTTCCAGGATGTTATGCTTGAAGTCTCCAAGGCTTGTTCTTCAATTCTGACAGTACCTGGAATAATCAGAGCACTTTGAAGCGTGCCCATTACCAGTAGACAAAGGATGAAATGTCTCTGGTGGTAACCCAATGCCAGATGGGAATTAAGTGCTTAAAAAGGAAGAAGGTGAAAGATGACTGTTAACAAAATAGTATTAGTTGATTATTTTTAAAATATAAAAGGAATTTAAATATTTTAATTTTTTTTGATTTGCATGATGGTTGGATGATTTTTAACCAAAAGCTTAATATGACTTTTCCTTTTTATTAAATAAATAACTGACAAAATAAAACATAATAAAAATAGAGGGACAAAACTGATGAAAGAAGCCATTACGCCACTGTCATGGATTGAATTGTGTCGCCCAAAACTATCTGTTGACTTGGCTAGGTTATGATTCCCAGTATTGTATTATTGTGTAATCTGATGTGATTTCCTTATGTGTTGTAAACTCTATCACTATGATGAAGTTATATGTGATCTCCTTACAGGTTGTAAACTCTATCACTATGATGAGGTTATGCTGATGAAGTCTACAGGATTGGATAGAGTCTTAAGCCAATCTCTTTTGAGATATAAAAGAGAGAAGCAAGCTGAGACACATGGGAACCTATTACCACCAAGAAAGCAGCACTGGGAGCAGAGCGTCTCCTTTGGACCTGAGGTTCCTGCGCTGAGATGCTCCCAGACCAAGGGAAGATTAAGGACAAGGACCTTTCTTCAGAGCTGACAGACAAAGAAATCCTTCTCCTGGAGCTGATGCCCTGATTTTGGACTGGTAGCCAGCTGGACTATGAGAGAATAAACTTCTCTTTGTTAAAGCCATCCACTTGTATTTCTGTTAGAGCAGCACTAGATGACTAAGACACCCACCTAAAGAATATTCTAAGCATATTATGTATATTAACCCAGCCACTCTGGTGTATAAATTATTGACTCATTAACAGGCTCTAATAATTGAGATATTAAAGCTATTTTAAATAAACAAAAAACAGGTTAATGTATTGTGTATATCTTTAAAAGGTAATTTTCTTTTAAATACAATTTTTTGAGAAAGGCAGATAGAAGGTGACATGTCCAGATTTAAATGTTTTACATCACATAGGGAAAGTTTTAACAAAAAATTGGATTAAAAAAAATGTTTTTATGTCAGTAGGGAATTTTTCCAGAACCATTCTTTAGCTCCTGAATTTTTGTATGCTAATTTGTTTCATTTTATTTTTCAGTCCTATCATGAAAATAAGTTTCTGTTTTGTTTGATTGTTTGTTTTTGTTGTTGTTTTAAACACCTATTGAATTCAGCTCTCACATTTCTAAACTGGTCTCGCTTTTGCCTGGAAATTCTATTGACTTTAAAGTCCTGGTAGGGTAATGGTTAAGAGCTTGGCTGCTAACTGAGAGGTCAACAGTTGGAACCCACCAGCCACTCTGTGGGAGAAGAGACCCTACTCTGTCCTAAGGGTCACTATGAGTAGGAATCGACTTAACGGCATGCAAAAACAACAACAACAAATTGATCTTAGTAGCTCTCATATACCTAAACTGGTCTTACTTTTGCTGGGAATTTCATTAATTCTGTGGTGTAGCACTGCTCTCTCTCCTAGACGAATCTGAGAAGTATTGATACAATACCCAAAATTGCCCCCCCAGACAAACAAACAATAACTATTTTGTGGTATGGTTTGTCTATGCACTGGGAGACAGGCTAAAAACATGGATGTTTACTAACATGATGTGATTGTATTAATCCCACCAAAATGTCTCCACCTTCTCACAAACATCTTTACCACGTTCAATGGGCAAATGATGCCACATTTTTACCTTATGGATTCATTTTTTAGACAACAGTATATCATCTTGTCCTCTGTTAAAATATACATCTTTGTGGTCATAATACATTATCTTATTGTAAGATACTATTTTTCTAAAAGATGCAGGATACAGCTAAAGATTTAGCAATCACTTGAACGTTTGATTTAGGAATGGAAAATTCAGGTGTATTTTTACGGCATAGGGCACACCCTGGGAACAATAGGAACAGAAGAATTTGACACGTAGTCATCCAGGTACTGACACAGGGCACTGAATACCTAGGCAAGGTAGCAAGTGGGTGACAGGGCAAGGAAAAACAGGGCACGAGATGTGATACATGAACAATGCTCAATGTAATATTAAGATTCTCAATTTTTTTAACCCTACTTCTGACTGGAAGAAGCCCGGTGTTTTGTCAATCATAGGACTTGGTCATACATCAACCAAGGGTAGAAAATCTGTCAGACTTGAGCTCAATATTCTGCTTATTAAAACCTTTGTAAATGACAACGAGTGTTGCCTCATTTATTATTATTTCCTTTTAAAAAGTTGTCACTGAAGACCTGTCATAGTGTATTGATAAAGCAATAAAGTGGCTGTGTTAGTGTAATAAAACACTCTGTTTAATTTAGCAAAAAACACAGAGTTGGTAATATGACTGAAAAAAATGCAAAAAGGCTAAATGTATATATATATTAGCATAATAAATTAACATGATGCTTACCACTATCCACTGGAGGGAGTTATAAGGATTGAGAAGGGGCATTGTTGGCTTCTGGATTATCAACAAAAATAAATTTCTTGATGATTGATGGTTGCATTGTATATACACTTTATTTCTCTCCAGTAAGGATATATATATGTTTAAATGATTTTCTACAAAATAATATATTTCACAATTCATAAGATTCTCAAATCTGGCATGCTAATTTGCTCCAGACAACAGTGTAATCTTCCATCTGTCAAATTCTGGGCATTGGACTCAATAACTTCTTTACCCTGGTCTTCTAGTTAGTAGCTCTGGCCTGGTTATTATCTAATCAGATTTTCCAAGAACAGTTCTTACTTCCTCTTTTCATCACTTCACATCTCTAGTTCTGTATTTTCCTCTATACCTTTTATTGTTACTTCTATTAAAATAGTATTATTTGTTTTGGCAATTTGGAGGGCGTATGTGATTTAGACATATATTTTTTTAGTCTGCATGTATAACAGTAGGTCAAAGCCAACACTCAGGATAAGGTTGTTCAAACAGACACACAACAAATCAGAGCTGTTACTTAGCATCAAATTTTACTAGTAATTTTAAGAATACGAGCAATTCAGGGCTCAAACGAAATAGAGAGGGCTTTGGGACTTTAAATATGGAGCCCTATGCTGTTGCTTCCCACATGGGTCATGTGTCTTTGGCTTAGAATTGTAGAGGAGATTTTTAAGTGGGTTTTGTGGCATTATCTCACGTAGTGGAAAAACTGTAAATTATGCAATTTATCTATTATATGGAAACCTGGTGTTGCAGTGCTTAAGCGCTTGGCTGCTAACAGAAATTTTGACAGTTTTTAACTCACCAACTGCTCCACAAGATAAAGATGTGGCAGTCTGCTTTCGTAAAGATTATAGTCCTGGAAACCCTATAGGGCAGTTCTACGCTGTGTTATAGGGTAGCTATGAGTTGAAATCGACTCCACGGCAATGGGTTTGGGTTTTAGGTGATCTATTACATGCCCATAGAGAACAGAACATGGAGGCACACTCTTCCCCCTCACTGAAAAGAGAATGAGTGAAATACTGATTCCTGACTGAGTACTTCAATGGAAACAGAAGGGGTTTTAACACTGGTCCCCATGAATTAGGTTTCTTGGCATCCTGGGCAGGGATCAGAATCAGCAGAGGGTCCTGTGTCAGTGACCATGACCACTCTGCGGTACATGCAGACCAATTTTTAGTATCCATCTGTGTACCAGGAGATGCAGCTGATGAAGGGACATATTGATTAGATTCCCGGATTCTCTTTGTTCAGCATTTGGAAAGAGGTCTGCCCACCCCTCTGGACTAAGTAAGCCCTGAGGTTCTTAAACAATTCTGTGAATGGCAGATCTTAAGAGGGAAAGAGGGAAATAATGATGAAATGCCCCCATGGAAAGCAAAAGAAGGTAGGTGGCTTGTTCTCATCTTCTAACCTCCAGGGAAATCAATTAATGGTGTTTGTTAAGAGAAAACATACTTTTTCTATTAAATTCCCTTAGCATGGTATCTCTGACTAAAGGATTACTTATAGACATTTAACCCAGAATCTATGAAGCATGCTTTTTGAAACAGGAGCTAGAATCTGAAATTTTTTCATCTAGGCTGGCCTTTGAAATTTTATGTAAGCTGCTTACAGATTTTTTTAAGGGTGTGTTTAAAAAAGTTGAGGACTCTCAGCTTCCATTCTCCTCCCTCTCTCTTCCTCACTTATTCTTTCTCTCAGCCTCTCTGTCTCTGCTTCTCTTTTTTCTTTCTCTCTCTAACACACACACACATATACACACATACACACACACACACACACACACACACACACCAGGAAACCCCCACAAGCTTTCTTCATAGGACTCAGCCTATTCATTAGCATAACTAAGATTTCATTCACAAAAGAAAAAAATCAAAGTGAAACTGCCTTACCTGAAACCACAGGCAAGTTATCTCACTAAATCATTTTATTTATGCCTAAGAGGCACCTCATGATACTTCCAACAGCTGTAAATGTCCTAGTGATAAATACCTCTGAAGGTGATGTGAATTTTTTTTTATATTCTTTTATTTTTTTTAGTCAGAAAACAACAAAAACCTGTTGCCTTTATAGGGTTGCTGTGAGTCGGAATCGACTCCACGGCAGTGGGTTTGGTTTTTGGTTTTGACAAGTCTATTCAGACCCATAGGACCCTGCAGGACAGAGTAGAACTGCCCCATAGGGTTTCTAAAGCTGTAAACCTTTACCGAAGCAAACTGCCACATCTTTTTCCTGCGGAGTGGCTGGTGAGTTCGAACCACAGATCTTTCGGTTACCAGCTGAGCACTTTAACCATTGTTGCCACCAGGACTCTTGTTTTTAGTCATAAAGTGCCAAAAATATTACTTGAATTAGTGCTGAATAATGTTTGTTAAAGGAATAGTTATGCAAATAAGTCAGTCTATAGCCTGTGGCTTTCTAAGCATTAATTCCAAGTAATTAATTCAAGTAAAATTCACAGGAGTAACACCAGTTCTCAGGAATAAAAAGACTCAGAGTAAAACCCCAAACTCTGCCATCAATTCCAGCCCCACTTAGTATCTTAACATAGGAATAGTTAACAACCAGTTTAAAGTAAGAATTTTCCTTTTGTAGAAGTCAGGAAGTAACCCATATAACAAAGACTCTGTATGATATCCTCCCAAATTCCTTCAGTTTTCCTGCCTTGATTGTACGGCTTTTTTCTGTTGATCCAGAACCCCACCCTTCCCCACTGTCACACTTGAAGTAAATTGATACCCTGGACCAAGTTGTGAAACACCTCAATTTCCTAATTTTTCAGCAAAAATGTTAGTATTTTTCAAAACAACTTTCATTAAATAAAGAAAGAAAGGAAGAGAGGAAGGGAAAATAACTCACTCAGAAATGGATGCTTTTAAAGATGGTGGGTAATATAGGTCTGGCAGGCTCAGAAACTAAGTATACAATACTAAGTTTGTTTCTTATCTTCATGGAACATTCTCTGTGGTAAAAATTGTAAATAAAACACATTTTTCAGATTTTTTTTTGTAAATACCCTTGCAATCATTTATTGACCCAGTGGGAGACTCATTTATTCCAAAATCTGCTTTTCAGGTTTGATGCATTCTTAGCAACTCCTAGGAATCTCTACCTAAAGAGGGTTCTCCTTCCATTTTGTTCCTTCTGATAGTCTACTGACTATCAGAAAGTTAAATTGCTCAGCTGCTAACTGAAAGGTTGGAAGTTTGAGTCTACCTAGATGCACCTTGGAGGAAGGGCCCAGCAGTCTGCCTCCAAAAATATCAGCCATTGTAAAACCCTGTGGAGCAAGTTCTACTACGACACACATGGGCTCGCCATGAGTCAAAATTAACTCAACAGCAAGTGATTTGATATGATACCCTCCTGAACCACTCTCACATGCTGAAGATACCATCACCGCTGTGGAGTGCACCTTAACTCAGCCCTCTTCCACGAGGTTTTATTTCTCCTTTGGTCGGTTCCTCCCCTCAGCTTCTGTCAGTTCTGATCTTAAATCTTGCATGTATTTCTTTGGTTTCGATTGCATCCAGACAGAAGCGTATTTCTTTTTCATGTATCCATTTTATATTTAGCATATATCATTTTGGCTTTATTTTTTAACCCTTCAAAGAAACATCCAGCTCACCCTTTAAGATGCACAAACAAATTCCCTCTCACTAATCTATCTTCTTCCTGTGTAGAGTTAGTTGATCTCTTTCCTTTTCCTGTGAACTTAGCCTAGGTTCAGCTACTTTGCTGTTGTAGCATTTTTCTTTCCTTACTTCCCCCACCCCTTGCTATAATCTTGTAAATGGTGATCATATTTCTATTTGGAGGCATGCCAATGGCAGGGAGCCTTTGATTTGC
>NW_004444406.1:4966-6802 GCF_000243295.1 Trichechus manatus latirostris | reverse complement strand
TCCACATTCTTAGAAGAGTCTGCAGAGGGTTATACCCCTTCCTATCCTCTTTTAATTTCTCATTCTGAAGTCCTTGGAAAGCCAAAGGTTTGGGCAGTATAGGACGTCAAGGAATAGTATTGGATGCCAAAAGTCAGGAAGAACTTAAACTTTAAAAGACTTGAGGCATGTGAAGCATACCAAATACATCAATGATAAATCAGAAATAAATGCTTATTAAAAATATGAAGAATTATCTAGGTAAGTCATCAATTCCACTGTAACGTCTTTACTTCAAATTCCACTGTGCTTTAGATGGAAACCCTGCTGGCATAGTGATTTAAGAGCTATGACTGCTAACCAAAGCCTCGGCAGTATTTAAATCTGCCAGGCGCTCCTTGGAATCCCTATGGGGCAGTTCTACTCTGCCCTATAGGGTCGCTGTGAGTAGGAATCCACTCAAAGGTAATGGTTTTTTTTTTGGTACTTTAGATGGCATCTCTTTCCACATCCTCTAGGAACTTTGTGGTGGGCATTTGTCATTTGTGACTGCCTAGAGTTTTCTGAAAGCCCCTTCACATTATGAAAATTTCCACCATTGTGAATCTGCTTTCCCATTAGCACACACACTCTCCCTTGCAGCTAGGGTGCGGACCTATAACATGGAAGATATTTGCTTGGTGTTGATGGCGGAAGAAGCAGCTTGGTTCTGGCTTGGTAGTGGGTGGTCTGAGTATTGTAGCAGCCTTAGCTTTTTGATCACAACAAATTTGCTATGGTTTGAGAATCAATGAAAGCAGCAGTTCGCTTATCCAGCTAGTTCTTCAGTGTTTTGGAAATTATTCAGACAAAACTAGTTTCTTTCTTGCTCCAAATGAATACTTGGGTTAACTAATATTCTTTAATAAATTTCTCTCTGCTGAACTAGCTAGCACTAACTTTGTTTTCTGCAATTAGGTACCCAGATCTATATTACAATGTTTCATCTTGGCTCTTTTCTTGGATATTCAATCCCTACTCCTACATTCTTTGACCTAGATTCAATATATTTTGAAGTCACTCTGAAGCCTGATATCTTTTTTCTTGATGTAACCTCTCCCTTGAAATATTGTTGTATTTCACCCTTTTTTCTCCCAATATATATTTTTCCCTTCACTGCTTCCATTTCTGAACTACTCTTAAAAAAAATAATGATATACTAATGACAAAGTTAAGGGAACATTTTATAGTTCTTGCTCTAACTGACTTTCTTGTTAGCATTATAGGCTATCTCTTCCTGCTCACAAATGTCTAATTTTCCAATCCTACCTGGTTGCCCGCCTTCAACTCTGACTTTTTCTGTCTCTTGTATGTTCTCTATATTTTTAATGTCTGCTGATTATTCTTATTTCAAAAATTCTCTCCCTTTTCGTAGGTGGTTAATCTTGTATTAAGTGCACTCCAGTTTCTTTATTTAAATACTCTTGTGTAGTAAGAACTTTTTGCAGTATTATGATAAAGACTGGGAGTATTGATCATCACAAACTTGGCATAGTTATGGTACATGGTACACGATCGATTAAGTAATAGAACTATCACCTTTCAAATCATCTTTCTCCCCTCCTCCTCCTTCCTTCTTCCCTCTAATGTTCTGCATACTCTTTGTCAAACATTGCACAATGTATTTACCACCACATTTTCAAATGTCACCTATGCATTTTAACTGAAAAAAAGTATGTTTTATATCATATAGGTTGATATTGACTTAAAATAACAGAAATTCAACCTAAACGTGCTAACAATGATAATGCTTATGGTTTCATCCACAACTAGAAATGAAGTGCTATACTATGATTCAAGTCATTGGCTCACTATCTG
>NW_004444406.1:2595-3967 GCF_000243295.1 Trichechus manatus latirostris | reverse complement strand
ACAGCAACCCTATAGGACAGAGATCAGCTGCGCCATAAGGTTTCCAAGGCTGAAATCTTTACAGAAGCAGACTGCCACATCTTCCTCCCACAGAGCAGGTGATGGGTTCAAACCACCAACCTTTCAATTAGCAACCAAGCTGCTTAACCACTGTGCCACCAGGCTCCTTTTTATGATCATCCAGTAGGGAAAATACGTGCTTGGTAAGAGTTCCTTGTAGCTATCATTCACTTCCTGCTTGTCTTTCCCTTGTTTGGCCGTAAGTCTTTGCCTTTGTTATTCGTGATTATAAAATCAATTTGTATCAACAATAACTCAAAGAAACCTGAAATATTTTAAGAGAGGTTAGTCTGAAATAACAGTCAGAAAACAGTTCCTTGCCTATTGCAATTTCTTGCTTGGCTGCATGACAATTTTCTGCCAACGGCCATATGCGGGAGAGCTAAACTACTTCCAGGGTGAGTCAGACACCTGACATTATCCATAGAATTATTATTTTCTTTTCTTGGTATGTGTTTTTTCTAGATATTTTAGTTTTTTGAGGTAATAAGTTAGACAAACACACAAAGCTGAAAAAGTGATTCATTTTTTATTCTTTTTAAAAAAATGTTTAATCATACTTCTTAATTCATAATACATTATCATAACCTATACATGCAAGGGAAACCCTGATGGTGTAGTGGTTAAGTGCTACAGCTGCTAACCAAAAGGTCGGCAGTTCAACTCCACCAGGCGCTCCTTGGAAATTCTATGGGGCAGTTCTACTTTGTCCTATAGGGTCACTATGAGTTGGAATAAACTCAGTGGGAGTGGGTTTGTTATTTTGGTTTATACATGCAAGATTTCTCCTTAGATTTGTTTTATTTTATTTTACTTTTCCTTATCCCTAGTCTCATTTGCCCCCCTCCTCATAAGTACCTGTTCTCCTATACTTGTTACATGACTTTATAAACTAATGATTCACATAAAGGGCATTGTTATAAACCATTCCTTATTCACCATTTTAATGCAATACTACTTATTTGATGATCTGGAAATATATCTACTTTCCAGTCTATTTGCTGTGGAGCATTCCATGGAATATACCACCACATCTTATATCCATTGCTGTCTCATAATGGAAGCATAGACTGCCGTCACTTCCCCACTCCCATAACCAACGTCACATGGACATCTTATTAATGATCTATGTGAGACTCCCTGTGGGATTTTTGGACATAGGACTTAACATATCTAATTTCCTTAACCAGTGGCCACCGAGTCAGTTCCGACTCATGGCAATCCTGTGTGTCCCCGGGTGGCACAAATGGTTAAGCACTCTACTACTAACCAAAAGGTGGGTGGTTTGAACCCATTCAGAGGTACCTTGGAA
>NW_004444406.1:0-1408 GCF_000243295.1 Trichechus manatus latirostris | reverse complement strand
TATCCAGAATTAATGTGGTCTTTAAATAAACTTGCTTTCCAAGTTTCTTTAGTTCCTCAGATTGAAGTAAGTCTCATCAGGCTCCTTATTTGGTTGTATAATTAGATCTGAAGCTGAGAAAATATCAAGTTAGGTCTGGCTAACAGGCTAAGCAGAACTATTTCTCAGGCTGGGGTCCTTGATACAAACGATGATAAGAAATAAGTACTATAGGAAAGATACAAATAAAATTTTTTGACTTCAGAAAGCAACGAGAGTTTTTTAAAGGGATCGTTTTTATACATTTTAGAAAGGAGTAACAATTTTAGTATTTCATAGTTAAAGTGAGAAAACAGCAGTGAGTTTTATATGAAATATTAGCAACAATATACCAAATAACTCATAAAAAATTTAAAGCAATGCCACTGGGGTTATGTTTTTATTTGGGACATTAGCTGAGGGATGAAATAAAAATAAAAAAGTGATAATAACTTAATTAAGTAAAACACAGTAGACAGAACTTTCCAGCTACATTCTTGCCCAACAGTCTCTACCAGAGTTTTGGACTCTGCTTTTTTAGTTCTTTCTTTCTTTTTTTTAGTTGTAAAGATATATATAGCACCACCCTGATTTTGACTTAGCTGAAACACTTGACTATGGAAATAGATGTAGGTCTGGGCTACTATTTCTCCAATTTGATTTAATATATGATCCTTCTTAAAAGAGAAAGAAAGTCTCAGCCTCTCAATGTTGAGTTAAATTATTTTGATTATAATGTTACTTAAATACGTACAAACATAAAGCAAAGTATAAACTCCTAATGTTACAGCTTTTATACAACCATAAAACCAAAACAAATGAATACATTAAATAAAAAACCTACAAAACCAATAAAAAATTGAAATTAACAACATTTGTTTAAAGTGTCAGTTGCAAATGTTTTTCTGAACTAAATTGCCACTCACTGCAGACATATGCTGTTGACTGCTGTGCGGTACAGATTCTCTGAGTCAGCACTTCTCTACCCCGCTTCAGGCCATTTGAGGACGCAATTTCCCACCACATTTCTCTCTTCAAAGGACTGTGGAAACTTTATTTGTAAAGCATGCTGTGAATCAATTGGTTTTCACTTGGCACAAAGTCATCTTATTAACTTTACTTCTTTTCTCTTCTCATTACCCAGAAACAATTTAAAGTCAGACTTTTGGTGCCAGCATAATTTTAAGCACAAACAAAAACGCTAATTCTGAAAGAGTATACAATCACTTGGCTATAAGTTGGTCATCCAAATAATCTGAGTATGCTTTTTTTGTTTTTTTTTTTCAGAACTTTGAACTACACACATACACACACACCTACACACGTGTGCCCTACTTAAATCTCAGATCCTGAAGATTATTTTGATTCAGATTAAAGGCAGAGAATATAC
>NW_004444405.1:142313-148881 GCF_000243295.1 Trichechus manatus latirostris | reverse complement strand
TAGGTTGTTTCCATCGTTTTGCTATTGTGAACAATGCTGCCATGAACATAGGTGAGCATATGTCTATTCGAGTGACGACACTTATTTCTCTAGGATATATTCCTAGGCGTGGGATTGCTGGATCGAATGGTATGTCTATTTCTAGCTTTCTGACGAAGCGCCATATCATTTTCCAAAATGGTTTTATCATTTTGCATTCCCACCAGCAGTGCATAAGAGTTCTGATCTCCCTGCAGCCCCTCCAACTTTTGTTATTTCCAGTTTTTTTGATTCGTGCCAGTAATGCCGGGGTGTCATGGTACTTCATTGTGGTTTTAATTTGCATTTCCCTAATGGCTAGTCGATTCACTTGTTTTTTCAGGTCTTTGTTGTAAGATGGAACACTGGAGGCATCTGACTACTCTGCCGTCTTGGCCCCGCCTCCTCAGAGGCTATAAATCTTTATGGAAGCAGACTTCCACATCTTTCTCTAACAGAGTGGCTGGTGGGTTCAAATTGCTGACCTATTGGTTATCAGCCAAGCCCGTTAACCACTGCACCATCAGGTATCCTTCAACTAATATTCACAACAATCTTCAATTAAAAAAAAAATCTTGCTTATACTTTCTCTTCCAGCTACTATCCTTTCTTTTCCCTTTTGTTGTAGCAAAATTCTTTGAAAGAGTTGTCTAACAGTTGCTGTGTCTTGTTCCCCCTTTTCCATTCTGTCTTGAAATACACTCCAAAAGAACTTTTATTCCCATCATTTTACCAAAAGTTCTGTCTTCCAGATCAACAGTCATCTGCATGTTAGTAAATTCAATGAGCACTTCCCATTACTCATCTATCTATCATTAGCCTTTTAAACTGTTGATCACTCCTTCTTGGAACATTTTCTTCCCAGGGCCTCTAGCATTTCTTCTTCTTCATCAACCATTTCTTTATAATGTTCTTTGCTGGTTTATACAGATCTTCAACTTCAAACTCAGTTCTCAGATACTAACTACCAAGAGGATGTTATTCAGTGCCATGACTTCAGATAATACTTATATCTTGATGGCTTTCAAATTTATGTCTCCATCTCTTACTGAACTTTAGCCTCTTGTAGGCAACTACTTACCAATAGATATTTTTAGTACGTCATGTCCTAAAGCTCTCTTCCCAACCAACAATGCTCCTCCTCTAATCTTCCCCATTTCAGTAGCTGGTAATCTTTTCCTTCCAGTTGCTAAGGCAAATACGTTCTCTTTCTCTTCTACCCCACAATCAATGCATCAGTAAATTCATTTAGGTCTACCTAATCATTATATCCAGAATCTGGTAACTTTCCATCATGTCTGCTGGGCTACTATACTTGTTGAAAGTGTCATTGTTTTTGGGTGCCATTGAGTCAATTTTGACTCACAGTGACCCCCTGTGACAGAGTAGAACTGCCTTATAGAGTTTTCTTGGCTGCAATATTTTTAATTTATTTATTTAATTTTTGTTGCTGTTGTTGAGAATATACACAGCAGAACATACACCAATTCAACAATTTCTATATGTACAATTCAGTAACATTGGTTACATCCTTCAAGTTGTACAATGATTCTCATCCTTTTTTTCTGAATTTTTCCTCCTCTGTTGACATAAATTCACTGTCCCTTAAGTTTCCTATCTAATCTTTTGAATTGCTGTTGTTAATTTGATCCCATATAGGTAGTTCTTAAAAGAGCACAATACTCAAGTCAAACACTCTTTATCAGTTAAGTTAAACTATTGTTTAGTTAAAGAAGACTTTGGGGGGTAATTTTGGTTTAAGACTTAAAGATTATCTGAATTTCATGAGAATTTTAATTTCTGTTCTGCATTTCCCCCTTTTGATCAGGATTCTGTTATAGAATCTTTGATCAAAACGTTCAGTAATAGTAACCAGGCACCATCCAGTTCTTCTGGTCTTATGGCAA
The DNA here is from genome assembly GCF_000243295.1 of Trichechus manatus latirostris. Classification (NCBI taxonomy): domain Eukaryota; kingdom Metazoa; phylum Chordata; class Mammalia; order Sirenia; family Trichechidae; genus Trichechus; species Trichechus manatus. Next base: position 146,956 of record NW_004444405.1, on the reverse strand, counting down.
AAGAGGCAATTGTTCTTGGAGGCAATTAGCCACACATTCTATTTCCACCTCCTGTTTCTGCCTCTCCTTCTTTCTCTGTTTCTCTTGGTGACTAGAGACCAATTTTTGTAACTTAAATGGCTGCTTGCAAGCTTTTAAGATGCTAGGCGCTATGCAATGAACTAGGAAGTAGAACGGAAGCACTAAACACAGTATTAGGCCAATTAACTTGGCTGTCCCACGAAACCACGTCCCTAAGCCTCCAAACCGAAGAACCAAATCCCATGCAGTGTTTGGGTATACATAAGCATCCTCAGCAGCTACTCTTTGTTGTTGTAAATACATCTATCATATAACTTTTGCCAATTCATCTTGGCTATGATCTTTATGGAAGCAGATCACCAGGTATTTTTTCTGCAGAGTAGCTGGGTGGGTTCAAACTGCCAGCCATTTTAGTTAGAAGCCAAGCTCTTAAATATTTCACTATAAGCTACAGTTATTTATTTCTTAATCTCTTTTCTCTGTCCATTTTTTTCTCTCCTACTGTCTTTTTTCAACGCATCAGCCAGGGCTATTGTGTTGCAAGTTGTGTCATTGTTTTGCACAAAATCTTCCAATGACTTCTCATCTCACTAAGAGTAAAAATCAAAGTTCTTACCATGATTCAAGGCCCTGAACTCTTACCTCTTCAGGTTACCTCTTGAACTTCATCTCCTACCTCCTTTCCTCATCTTATTTTGCTGGATCGTCATTGGCTTCTATGTTATTATTTATACACACCACACACGTTCCTGGCACAGGACTTTTCCACTTTTTTTTCTCTGCTTGGAATGACTTTTTTCCCAGACTATCTACCTGACTTGTTCTGTCACTTCTTTCAGATGGCATCTTCTCAGTGAGGTCTTCCGTGGCCACCTCTTCTAAAATATTAACAGCCTCCCCATCCCCTTCGCTTTCACACTCTATTCTTTTATTCTATATTATCTTTGTTTATCTAGCCCTCTGACAATTTAGTTCTTTATTTATTTGTTTACTATCCACTTTCTCCACGTGAGTTTTATGAGGTCACAGCTTTTACTTTATATCCCTGGTACCAATAGTCTATGGTACTTATGAGATAGGTGCTGTTATTATCTTTTTTTACTGCTTAAACTCAGAGAGATTGAGTGCCTTGCTCAGTTGGCAAGTGGGACTTACTAGTAAGTGGTAATGAAGCACAGAAAGTTTGAGTCTAGAACCTATGTTTTAACTCAGTGCTTTGAATAATCAGAATTTTCCTACATTCTAACCAGCTCTCAGAATCTGCCCGTTGCATTTTTAGTAATTTCTGTTAAGCATGAAGCCTCTCCATGATATTCATTGTAGCCTGATTTTATTTATATAACTACATTCACAGAAGTAAAGGTCACAATGGGATGGCCGCCTGTCCCCAGAAACTCTTTCAGTTATCCCTCAGCAGTATTCCAATGTCTCTAGGGATGACTTTGCTACCAACACCAATAATTAAGAGTCGGCAAATTTCCAATAGGCTATAGGGCAGATGCCCTCATCAGTTTGGTTCTTAAAAATAAGGGGTAATCCAATAATTGGAAACTACTATGATGTTTAATAGCATTTGAGACCTCAAGAGAAATCTAAGTAGAATCAAATGAATAAAAACTAGGAAAACTGATAAACCATCATCTTGCACTCCAGTTATAATGATTCCAGGGGAAGAAAATGGATCACAAAATAATTGGAAATAGGCACAATTGTCTACTTAATTTTAGTCATGAGTATGGTTAGCCAGATTTTTTTTAACTTAAATTATCTTAAAAGGCAGGCATTCATTTGTTACTCTGCCACTTAACATTTTTTATGTATATCAACTTTCTTAGAGAATTAAAAGTTTATATTTCTAAAAAGCTAATATATGTAGTTTAATTTTAAAAAGTAAGCACCATTTTTCATATGTGTATACAAATAGCAAAAGTAAGTAAGCATGTCTAAGTTACTACATATCCAAGAATCAATATTATTCATGGAAAAAGCCACTTAAATTTTACATCCCTGCTTACGCAACTAAAGTTAAGCTGCATTTAAATCGCAAAGTTACAGAATTCTGAGTTACTTTTTCTGTGACAATAAAACTAAAGTTCCATTCACTTGAATTTATATAGTCCTGTGAGTTGATAACAAGATTTGAACAAAATGAATCACATGAATAAGAAAATTTTTATACCTGTCACCACCATCTGTCGTTCCTGTCCTGCACTTTAACAAACAGCTACAAAATGCTCTCCATTTTTAAAATGAATTATAACTATCATTACAATGTATGTTTTCAGCTAAACACATCTTTGAACAATTCCTTGGATATTCAAAAGGGAATAAAAGTAACATAGCGTTTGTAATTCATGTACCATATTCTTTACATATAGCAATTCCCATGCCTTGGAAGATAAAACAGTGAGACAAATTCCAGTCAGGAAATGAACTCAGTTTACAGAATATATGGAGCACATTTCAAGTAGGTTTCTCAGAAATGCAATCAGAATGTACTATTGCTATTAAAATTGAGATGCAAAATTATCTTTACAAGTTATTTTCCTTTTAATAGTTAACATATTTTTATTTATTTGTAAATCTAGAGTTGTCACTAAAAAAATCCTAACTATTTACAAAGAAATTTTTGAAGATGAAAAGTTCAGATTTATTTTTATCCTATCTGTACACATATGTATAAAGATGCAGAGATAATCTGCTCTAAGAATAAGAAAAGTTAATTTTGAAAATTATTGGACCATTTTTTGTGTTCTGATACTGCAATATCATTTAAAGAATTACCCCCATTTGGAACAATATAATTGCTCACTGGGGTACTGTGGTCAGCCAGGGAATATAAGCTATCTGAACATTTGTGTTTTCAAAAAATATTCTATCTCACTGCAATGAAATCTGCATCCATTACAAGGCTAGCCAAAAAATACATACTACCTGCTATTTAAGAAGCATAAATTGTTTTTCCATGCTATTCTATGAAAAATAGACAAGCAAAAAGAAGACAAAGTAGATGAACTATGAAAAACAGATCAATTGAGTTCGTAACATAAAAGCAAATTCAAATCATCTGTGGAAAGTGAATGTGAATAGTCTTTTTACTTTAGTTTATAAATGAAGGAGAGATGACTTTTTCATATTCAAATACAACAGCCAAACCCAGAAGATTCTACAAGAGTAAAAACCCTTTTATCATTTCCAATATTATGATTAGAGAAAAACAGATTTTTACAAAACCATTATGTATTTCTTGGCTAAGCAATAGAAATATAATTTATTTCTGACCCACTTCAAATCTAAGCAATGTTACTTAATAACATAAATTTCTTTTCAATTAATTGTCTAGAATTATTTTTAAGGCTGTGTTAAAGAACCTCTGATTTAGTTCAAACTATATTTTTATTGATCTTAAACCCTTTATTTGAAGAGTGTATAACAGTAATCAACTATATAATAACTTTTTGGCTTTTATAAAAAAAAAGTCTGGCCTCTACAAAGTAATTTAATAACAAATTAGTTTATATACATTAAAAAGTTTTTATAGCACTTTCTCATGTATTGTTCCATTTGATCTATGAGAAACTGAGTGCTGGTGCCTTCATGTAAGAAAGCATGGTAAGAAGTGTTCTGGTGAGTCAAGAAAACAAAACAATGGATCAGCCTTTGTTCTTCACGGGCAGCCCATTGGAAGGATGGAAGGACTACTATCAAAGCAAGTTAACGAGCACATCAGGGTAAGACCAGTTGTAGCTTGGAGAAATGAGAACACACAACAAGTCCAGGGAGGTACTGGTGTCAGTATATCCAAGTGGACAAGGCCATGGGCTTTAATGTCAAGCAATTCTGGGTTTAAGTTCTTGGTTCACCTCTCAACAGCTGTAAGAACTTCAAGCCTCAGTTTCCTTCTCTTTAAAATGGGCTTAAATATTGTATTCAAGTCACAGAGCTGTTGAAAGTGTTACATGAGATTGAATGTGTTAAGAAACTATCACCATCTCTGGTACAGAGAAAACACTGGATGCATACTTGTGGTTGTTATTATTATATCATCATCATCATCATCATCATAGAATGAGAAAAGAGGTCAAGAAGCAGAGAATGTGAGCAATGGAATGAAACAGTGACAAAACAGAGCAGTTCAGGAAGCTAAGTTGGAGAATCCTAGGCATGAAGCAGATGTTTTCTGTCATGGAGACTTCAGCATGTGCTGCCAGAGTGGGGCAGCTCCTTACAGGTACTGCTTCAGGCTGTAAAGGAATCAGGATGGATACACATAGCCCCAAACTGTCATCTGCACGACCCAACTTAAATTGGTCATTAAATAGAAACCTTTTTCAGTCATGTGCTGACTCTACTGGGTCAGAAAAGCATGTGTTATCTAGATCCTGGCCAAAAACATGACATTATCAAAACACTGCATTAAATTGCAAGGCATAGGAAAGAATGATGAAGAGACAACGAAACTTTTCTTTTTTTTTTCTAACCGTATAGCAATCCAGCCTACATTCTTCTATTACAGTTATACTATAAAAGTGTATTTAGAATCTCCGAGAAGTAGGTACGTGAGAATCAATTAAGGAAACCCATCACACAAAATCAAATGCATGTATATTTATTTGTTTTAT